>NC_043709.1:87331844-87393589 GCF_006229205.1 Suricata suricatta
GAAGCAGGCTCCAGGCTCTGAGCTGGCTGTCAGCACAGAGCCTGACGCGGGGCTCGAACCCACGAACTTGAGATCTGACCTGAGCCGAAGTCGGAGGCTTAGCCGACTGAGCCACCCAGGCGCCCCTCCTTGATTTTTTTTAAATCTTGGTCACATACTGTACATTCATCAACAAGAAGGAGAACGAAGATCTGGTTTGTGAGTGGCCGGTTTGGATCTCTGCTTTAAAAGTTTCTCCAGGAGCGCCTGGCTGGCTCAGTTGGTTAAGTGCCTGACTCTTGACATTGGCTCAGGTCATGATTTCGTGGTTCCTGAGTTCAAGTTCTGCACTGGGTTCTGTGCTGACAGTGCAGAACCTTTTTGGGATTCTCTCTCTGCCCGTTCCCCACTCTCCCTCTCACTCAAAATACATAAATAATACATTTAAAATAAAAGTTTTTCCAAATCACGGCTATATGCCCAGGATTTCATTAACTTCTACACTACCCAAATTTTTACTTAACACTTACTACAAAATTACTGATTGGACAAATGAAAGAGACTTTTCTCTTTACTGTTTTTATTAAACAGAGTAGATACACAGGAATAAGTATAAAATATTTGCAAAGTATAAAGAATGACCTATCCATTTAGTCTTCACATAGTTTAAGAAATATTATCTTCAACAGCCTTTTTTAAGCTTTCTCTAATCCCCTCTCCTTTCCTGTCTCTCCTCAGAGGTAAGTAACTGTTGAATTACACGTTTATCTTCTCCCCGCTTTTTTTTATAGTTCTGTAATATGTGAATTCTCAAAAAAATACTATTTTAGTTTTGCGTATTTTTAACATACACATATATGGAGCTGTATGTCATGTATCTTTCTACAACTTGATGTTTTCATTCAACATTATGTTCAATTTTTTTGTTTAGTTTTAGATATTTTTATAAAATGATACAGCTATATTCTATATTTTAATCCAATTTGACAATCTTTTTCTTTCAAGCGAAGCATTTAGCCCAATTATATATATATACACATACATATATATATACATACATATATATATATACATATATATGTATAATTTTATGTTTAATTTCAGAGGGAGAGAGCACGTGTGCATGTCAGCAGGGGAGAGGCAGAGAAAGGAGGAGAGAGAGATTCCAAGCAGGGTCCATGTTATCAGTGTGGAGCCTGCCGTGGGGCTCAATCCCATGAATTGTGAGATCATGACCTGAGCTGAAACCAAGTGTCAGACGCTAAACCTACTGAGCCACCTAGGCACCCTTAATTATATTTGTTATAATTACTGATATATATGTATATCTTAAATGTTACTAAAATTTCAGTTTTTTTAAAAGTTCTTTTATTTATTTAAGTAATCTCTACCCAATGTGGGGCTTGAACTCATGACCCGAGATCAAGGGTTGCATTTTCTTCCGACTGAGCCAACCAGGTGCCCCATAATTACATGTTTAGATTTATTTCTGCCATCCTATTTTTTACTTTGCATTTTCTTCCTTCCTCTATTTTTCTCTTTTTCTTCTTTTGGATTTCTGTTGTTTGCTTCCCTACTAGACTGTAAACTATCCAGTGTATTTCTTTTCTTTATCTTATCCTTAAGCACACACACAGAACTTAACTGAAGTCTAAAGGTAATCATGATCATTACCATCCTCTGGAACAATACAAGGACTTTAGAAATGTTAATAACAAAATTCATCCTGGTTGTATGCTATCGCTATCCAATACTTCAGTTCTCTGCTTCTTAGACCTTCCGTATCTGACCACTTTCCTTCTATCGGAAAGTACTGTAGAATTCTGTCAAACGACGGGTAAGAGGCAAACTTTCTAGTTTTAAACTTGATCTTTACTGTTCCTTCAAGTTTTATTGATACAAAATGTATAACTAAAATGAACAGGTCTTAAGTGCACAACTGGTGAGGTTTGGTAAATGTATTCTCACCCCCAGGTGCACATGCGTATGCCCATGTAATCATCTCGGTGAAGACAAAGACCATCTCCGTCACCCCACAAAACTCCCTGCCAGTCAATCCCATCCTTCTGCCAAGGCAACCACTGTCCCATTCTCCACCAACAGATCAGTTTTGCCTATTCTCAAACTTCACATAAAGGGACTCATACACTAGGTCTCCTTAGTGTTGGGCTTTTTTCACTTAATTTTTTTTCAGATTTATACATGATGCTGAGTCACACATGTACATCAGTAGTGCTGGAGTACTCCACTGTTTGAAAATACCACAATTTGTTTGTCCATACTCTTATTTACAGAAATAGGGGTGGCTTCTAAATTTATCTACAATGAATTAAAACTGTGGTAAAAATCCTTGTGTTTTTTGAGGAATGATGTTTCCATTTTTCTTAGGTAAATATGTAGAGTTGCTGGATGTTCAAATTTGCATGTTGAAATTTGTAAGAAACTACAAAACTGTTGTTCTATCTTATACTACCATCAGAATTGTGTGGGAGATCCAAATGCTCTATGTCCTAACAAACACTTGGTAGTCAGCCTTAATTTCAGTGATTCCAGAAGGGGTCAATTTTGATTTCAATTTGCATCAAAACTGCATTTATGCTTGATCAGTTGTAAACTTTTTCATATACTGTACATCTTATTTGTTAAGTGTCTAAGTCTTTTGCCTACTTTTTTATTGGGCTGTCTTTATTATTGATTTGCAGGAGTTGTTTATATATTCTGAATACAAAGCCTTTGTCAGATGTATATATATACACTGATGATATTTTCTCATATACTAATGGATTGAAGTTTTAAATTTTGATGAAATCTAATTAATCTCAGTTTTCACTAAGAGTACAGGTTTAGGAGGGTTCCAGCTTTCCTTGAGGGGCCATCCTATCAGATGCTTAATTTGTTCAGGTTCTGAGCTTTGTCCTGTCACAAGGCACTTAAGTGCTCCACTTAACTTACTGGATCCCTCCTGTTACAAACTGAATTATGACTTTCTAAAATTCATGTGAGGTCCTAACCTGTGATGTGACTATATTTGGAGACAGAGCATGTAAGGAGGTAATTAAGGTTAAATGAGGTCACAAAGGCAGGCCCCTGATCCGCCAGGATTAGTAACCCCCCAGAAAGAGATATCAGAGAGCTCGCATCTGCTTCCTCTTTGCTTGAGCTGAGAGAAAGGCCCGGGGGCGGTGCAGCAAGACGCAGCATCTGCAAGCCAGGGATACAGTCCTTCCCTGAAACCAAATCCAGCTAGACCCTGATCTTGAACCTCTAGCCTCCAGAATCGTGAAAACAAATTTCTGTTGTTTAAACCACTCATATTTTGTTATGGCAGCCTGAGCAAACTAATACACCACCCTTTCCATAAGGTGAGTATCCCTTTCTTTACGTTTCCTCAACTTGTTGAAGATTCTCAAAACAAAATTAAAATGGTATCACCTAGCAATTAGAATCACCTTCTATAGGAATAGGAGGATTGGCCAGGGCATCTAGTTAGCTATATTGACAAAAAATTTGTTTGTAGGTTAGTAATTCCTGTGTATTTGTAATCATATGCACCACTGCGGCACCAAGGTGGCTCAGTTGATTAAGCAAGCATCAGACTCTTGATTTTGGCTCAGGTCATGATCTCACGATTCGTGATTTCTGGCCCTGCATCGGGTTCCAAACTGACAGCATGGAGCCTGCTTCAGATTCTCTCTCTCCCTTGCTATCTCTCCCTCTCCTGCTCGTGTTCTATCTCTCTTAAAATAGATAAATGGAAATATTTTAAAAAATTAAAAAGAAATATGCACCACCATATAAAGGCTAAGCCAGTGACTGTTTAACTTACATCTGTATATGAAAAGGTAAAGTTAATAGACTTTCAGTAAGGAAAAGTAATCATTTGGATGACAATAAGAAAAGTATATAAATATTATGTTTTTGGGGTTCCGGGGAGGCTCAGTCAGTTGAGTATCCAACTTTGGCTGAGGTCATGATCTCATGGGTGTGTGGGTTTGAGCTCCATGGTGGATTTTGTGCTGACAGTATGGAGACTGTTTTGGATTCTTTATCCATCCCCTCACCCCACCCCTTCCCTACTCGCACTCTCTTTCTCAAAAATACACATTAAAAAACGAAAAAAATACCCCCCAAGTCCTGACATTGGAAGATGTAAAAAAAAAAAAAAAATTCCAATCATGGAAATAGCTAAGTGAACATTACCATTAGTATTTTTTTTTAAAGATTATAAAAAAAATCAGCCTGGTGGGTAATGATGAGTAAGTAGTAATTTTTCTGAAAAATCTATATTTACAGAGATATAGAGATATCTGCTTTATCTCTGTGTAGATACAGTTGATGTTTGAACAACATGGGGGTTATGGATACTGACCCTCTGTGCAGTTGAAAACCTGCAGGTAATTTTTTTGTTGCTGTTAAGTACTCTATGCCCAACGTGGAGCTTGAACTCACGACTCCAAGATCAAGAGTCACATACTCTACACACTGAGCCAGCCTGGTGTCCCCGCATATAATTTTTGATTCCTCAAAATCTTAGCTACTAACAGTCTTAATTAATTGTTGACCAATCAATACATTATTTTGTACGGTTATTATATATATTTTTATGGTATTAATTTGTGTTACATACTGTATCCTTACAATAAAGCTAGAAAAAATAAATTGTATTAAGAAAACCATATGGAAAATACATTTATAGTACTGTACTGCATTTATTGAAAAAAATCTGCATTTAAGTAGACCCTCACAGTTCAAACCTATGTTGTTCAAGACAACTGTATGTGAACACACACACACACACACACACACACACACAACACACAGATGTTTTGGTGAACCATTTATACATTCTCCTATATATAACCACAATTTCACTTACTGTTGACAATCTGTGAATACACTGAAATTTCCATAATTGTCACAAGAAAATCTTTAGAGATTTCAAGTTTTATTATTATTTTATAAATAAATAAATAAGTAAGTAAGTAAATAAATAAATATATATATATATTCATTTATTTTTAGAGGGGAGAGGGAGAGAGAGTGCAAGCTGGGTGTGGGCGGTGAGGAAGAGGGGAAGATGGGCTCAGCTGACTGAGGCTTTTTAAAAACCATAATCCAATCAAGGTTAAAGCACTGGGCTATATCTGGCCTTTTCTAACTTTTTAATCTTGAACAGTGCCCCCCTCTATCCTTTTCCTTTAGAACAGTGAATAATGACCGCCCCCCGCTACACACAAATCAGCGTGCCTGACTGGCTCAGTTGGAAGAGTAACTCTTGATCTGAGGGTTGAATTCACAACCCCAACACTGGGTGTAGAGAATCCTAAAAATAAATAAATAAAATAAACATAAGATAAATAAATAATACATAAATACATACATAAATAAATCGTTTCTGGTAAAAATAAAATCCAATAAAAAAAATCAAATACACCTAGTAAGAGTAGTAGGTATCCCTCAGACCTTAATCTTTTATGTATAATTTTGAAACAGAAAACCTTAAAGCTTCCTTCTCTCCAAATCTCAGGAAATGAAAAAATTTGGCATTATGAAGCTTTTTAGTCTTTATCCCACCTAGGATGAATATTCCAGAAATATTAATTGATTTCAAAAGAGGATGCTGCCTCACGCCTAGCTGAAATGCCATGTAATGTATGGTTTACGTACACGTCATGTAACCTTCCTAGTACCAGAAACTTCTGAATATCGTCAGACTCCAAAGGTTTCAGCTAAGGGATTGTGGGTTTGTTTATGTACTGGGCCAACAAGTAAACTGAGTTTACAGCTAAAATGTTTGAAAAACACAGGAGACGAAATAGATTCCAAAAGCTGACCTTTAACAGAAGTTTCCATTTCTGAAACAGGTTCTGATTTTTCTTCTCCATTAGACTCATCAACTTCTGCCACTGTTGTTAACTCTGGTTCACTCTTGTAGAGTCTATAATCTGGACCCTTAAAAAGACGACGTGCAATTTCAAAAAGACAAATTGCTACAAGTTTCTTTTAAAATGCTTACCTCTAAAGATTCAAATCAAACCCTGAAAGCTAAAAGTCTCAGCCAGCTATCTTGGGGACACAGAACAACTGACATTTAGGTCACAACTAAGGTGCGAAAAAAATCTAAACTATTTTAATCAGTAAAAGTTTTGGTTTTCAAATTAAGAATATTCTTCTTAGGGACAAAGTCATTAGAACATTTTTTAGCACAGTAAAACTGAGGTCTGAAAATAATTCTATCATATTAACTCAATTAGCCCTATTCCTTACCCTCCGACTTCTAGCTTACCACAATTCATGTTTCTTAACCCCACACCTCTTATTTTCAGCCTTCATGGGTAATGAATGTTTCTCCTTGACAATGTCCACATCCTCTAAGTTTTCCTAGATGGAACGCCAACATCCCAACCCTCTTTTCATTCCTAGTAATAATCTTTTTCATTCTTGCTTCTTTCTGATCTAAATAGATCACTTTACCTCTAATATCCTAAAATGGTATATTTAAAATAAGACTTCTTAGACAAATGCAAAGTAACACTTTATATAGAAATATGAAATTATGAAGTATTAAATTATTAAAATATTAAGAAATGAGAATGGTAAAATCAAAACAGGAAAAACACAGAAAATAACTTTATATATAAACAAACAATCAAAAAAAGCACTGGCCAAAAGTGGGGTTATAATAAAAAAAATTTGAGTGTAAAATAAATTAATTTCCAAAAATGAGAGGGCATGTACATGATTGATTATTCTGTGGCTACTGAAGCCACTTACAGAGTGAGATCCATTTCTTGGATATCCTTGAACTTGATGAATCTTCTTTTCTTCAGGCAGATGGACTGGGCCCCTGCTATAACAGAGCAAGGAGCTGCTATCACTGGGCAGAGGGGGGATTATGGGAGGCTGCTCTGTAAAGTCATAGGACCGAGGAAGTGGAGGACGAGGTGGGACTACTTCCTCTTCCTAAAGATTGTAGAACAGTCACCTTATTTAGATGAGCACATTGAATTAAGTATATCTAAATTCTCTGCAATGGTAAGTTAACTTAAAAATTACTTTAAGATAATTAAAGAGACACTGCCAAGCCAAAAGTCAGTCTCATATTGAAAAGTAAAATACAGAATGTTTATGATAGCTGGTAACTCAGTCTTAAATATGATTTTATCTAATTTTTTTTCCCCCTGTAACATTCAGGTTAGCTTTAATCTGAAGCTCAAAATCAAAACAGACGTAGGAGACTACTGTGCTTCACTTTAAAAATAGAAGAAAATAATAAATTTAAAAATCTTTCTGCCTATTTGTTTTTGTAATTTTTAAGAGAAAAAATAAAGAAACATTTATTTTTGATTGGTTTTAATATAAAAATTCAAGACCACAAATGCTTTCAATTAGGTTGACAGTATCTCTTTGTAGTTGTAATTTCTTTATGGTATACATGACACAGTGAACTTATTCATCAATCATCCTATGAATTTTACCAAGAATAAGAAACAATGACAAATATTCAAATTACTTATAGTAATTATACTATATAGTAGAAAAAGTATGACAATATTAAAGTTCTAACATAAATGAAAAATAGTGATTCTATTTATTATTTATTTATTTTTCATTAAGGGAAGAAAAATTACATTTGTCATAAGTATCAAATTACTGAATAAGTGAAATTTCAAGATTAAAACAACAATTTAAATATATTTAGGAAACATTTTTGTTATGAAGACAATTAAATTCCAATTCATGTTTTACACATTTAAAATAATTTAGAGATAGACAATCCAAACTTACCTCACTTTTGTACTTAACTGTTGAGAAAGGTTTTGATCCTGCCATACCTATTAAAAACATTATAAAATGTTAACTACTTATACTAAACATATCTTTTAAGTCTACATAAAAAAGGAAGAATTTCATATATTTCATTTTATTATTTTTTTTTAAGATTGTATATTTAAGTAGTCTCTACAGTAGACATGGGACTTCAACTAACAAATCCCAAGATCAAGAGTCACAAACTCTATAGACTGAGCCAGCCAGGTGCCCCCATTCCACTTATTTTAAAAAGCCTTCAGTTCTAATCCCTCATTTATTAATGTTTTCAGAATTTGAGGTCAATTACATTAAAAAATAAAAGAATATCTAGTTTATTTTTAAAGTTGATTTATTAATTATTTACTTTTGTTTTTATTTTTGAGAAAGAGAGCGTGGACAGGGTAGGACACAAGATCTGAAGTGTGCTCTGACACCAGCGAGTCCAATGTGGGGATTGAACTCATGAATGTGGGCCTGAATTCACAAATTGTGGGATCATGATGTGAGCTGAAGGTCATACTCAGTTGACTGAGCCACCCAGGGGCCCTTAAGTTTATTTATTTTCGAGAAAAAGAGAGGTCATGGAGGGGGAAGGGGGAGGGAGAGGGAGAAGGAGGGAGGGAGGGAGGGAGGGAGGGAGAGAGGGAGAGAGAAAATCTCAAGCAGGCTCCATGCTGTCAACATGGAACCTGATGTAGGGCTGGATCCCACAAACTTTGAGATCATGAGTCAAACCTGAGCCAAAATCAAGAGTCAGACACTAAAATATCTAGTTTAAATAAGAATATAGGGAAAAGGGTTCTCTGAAGTACTACTGATGTAAATGTATTTAAGTACAATTTTTTAAGAGGTCAATCTGGCAGTGCCTATCAAAATGGAAGATGTATGCTCATTTCCTACTTCTCTAATCCCTAAGCACTAGCATGTATATTTAGTCATATATACAATAATGCTTATAACAGCATGGCTTATGATAGAAAAACAAACAAACAAACAAACTCAAAACCTGGAAACAAACTACATGTCCAACAACACAGAAATGGACACATCATAATTCATCTATACAATGAATTCTTACACAGCTATTACTGCATTGTACTGTTAAGGAGAAACAAACCAAACTGTTGAAAAATAAGTATATGATTCCATTTTTTATTGTGGGGAAAAAAATTCCTAAAAACAAAACATTTTGTGTGTGTATAATTAAACACATAAAAGAGTAATTTATTTTGTTGTTGGTGAGGTTGGCAGATTGCTTTTTACTTTCTACACTTGTGGACTGATTCAGTGTTACAGGAGTGCCTGTTTTCTGATGTCAAAAATCCCTTAACAAAAGAAATCCAATTCTATGTTTCATTCCACTTATTTATTTAAGAAAAATTTTTTTATTTTAAAGAAATCTCTACACCCAACGAGGGGCTCAAACCAACCCTGAAATCAAGAGTTGCATGCTCTGCCGAATGAGCCAGCCAGATGGCTCTGTATCACTCCATTTAGATCTCATATTATGGTCAATTACTGCAGAATAAAATCTAAAGCTAATTTACCTGTTTCTGTAGTGCCTCTTTGCTGTTTGTGTTTACTCAGTCCTTCCATGACATCTTGAATTCTCCAAAGTTCTTTCTGAATCTGTGCACGCTGAATTCCTGCTGATTCAGTCTATCAGTAGAAAGAGAACACATACAGAAAAAAATAAAGTTGTAAACTACACTAATTATATATTTTAAAAGATGAGAACTGTAGTAGATTAAGTTTTGAGAATACTTAATATGATCTATGTGACTCTCCCAATTTTGTAACTTCTGTAGCAAAGATAATAAAGCTGAGAGAAAAAAAATTCAATTTCTCAGACTTAAGTGCATTATTCCACATCTCTTCAATTAGCTTCGCCTTGCATTACTGTTGATTACAAGGGACTAAAAAATGGAAAACAAAAACAAAAGAAAACAAAATAGAAACTCCCAAAACCGAAACTAAAAAAATAATGTTAAGGGAGAAGAAAAAAAGGGGAAGTATACTAATTTCCTAAATTCTAGAAATTCTAGAAAATAAGATCATATTGAAAGTAATATTCTAATATAACTCTATGACTTTTATTGATACTTTGATAAAAAGAATTATGATTTTTGAAATGTAAATTTATATTTTTAAAAAAGGACAATGAGGTGCAAACTGTCACATTAACCAAAAATTTTTTTTCATTGAATCAATTTTTGACAACTGTACATATTAGAATAAAATCAATATATTTCCATTAGTAAACTAAAAAAGTCCTCCAAAGGGTGAAAACATGCTTTCAAAGTCTATAAACATGAAGACTATGTACTAATGCTGCTTCAAAGAGGCATTACATAGTTTTCTAAGCTACAGGACTGGCAGCATCAAAGTAAAAGTAGGAAATATTCACATATGACCCAAACACCATAATAACCCAGAGATGTGAATAGTGACATAGACTTCTAGGGAATAAATTTCAGTTATAAAAACCAAATATGTGCACATGTTCTACATAGAATACATATTATTTTTGCAATAATTAAAAAAATCATTTTGCCTATCTGAAAGGTATATAATGAAAATCTCATTTTTGTATTATTTCTCATTTATCTGATTACTGGTGTGAACAATATTCAAACACCTATTAGCAATTTGAGTTTTACTTTCTAGAGGTTAAAGCTAGTCATATTCTCCATCCATTTTTCTAATGTATTGCTTCTCCAAACAAACAAACAAAAAATTCTTGCAGATCTAAATAATAACTTTTGTTGAATTAGTGGTCAACAATACTTCTCCCCAGTATGCCATCTTTTTAAGTTTATGTTGTCTTGTTTTCTTACTTATTTATTACTTTTTAAAAAATAAGTTCTATGTTCAACATGGGGCTTGAACTCAAACTTTGAGATCAAAAGTCACTTGCTCTACTGAGCCAGGCGAGCACTCTGTTTACTTATTTATTTAATAAACACTTATCAGTGTGTTTTATGTCTGATACTATTTTAAGTGCTTCAAAAATATCAACATGTTTAGCCATGATAATAACCCAATAGAAGTTGGCACTATTATTATTTTACAGCTGTGAAAACTGAAATGTAGAGTTGTTATGTGCAATGTTGTATCTCAAAGAGAATGCCTTTGTAGTTCTTTATTTTTTCAAAATAATAACTATCCTGGCTTTTATTATACTTTAAAATATTAGAACCATTTTGTTAAAATTTTTCAAAAATTTCTGGATGAAATTTGGTTGGAATAGTTGAGTTTATAGGAAGAATATTTATTGAGATGTTAAATTATGCCATCCATAAACATGGTATACCAATTCCACGTCTCCATTTATTCAAGTCTTATAACACAGAAATTGCATTTTTATAATGAATGTTCTTTATTAAGTTAAATCAAGTAAACTGCTTTGGCCTGAAGGCTAAAAATAAATTTTCTCATTTAAGAAATTTCTCATTCTCAAAAACAAAACTGTCCAACATTAGGTGACAAAGTGTATATACCTGCACCACATATAATATTTTAATATCTGGCCTTATACAGAAAAAGTTTGCCAACCCCTGGGTTGGTTCTTATGTTACAGTTTAGATATTACAGTTTTTCTTCTTACTGTATTTAGTATTAACCCACTGTTCAATAAAGAAGTCACAACCACCTGTGGTCACTTAAATTTACGTAATTAAAATTAAGTACAATGAAACACTCAGTTTCTTAGTCATACTGGCAACATGTCAATTGCCCAACAACTGCATGTAGCCACATGCAGTATAGTGGCTGCTATACTGGACAGCATAGATGGAGGACAGTTGGTTTTCTATGAGTCAACTTTACTAACCATTATTCCTTGTATTGACTAGTCTGTTGAGTCCACAGGGTTTCCAATGCAGATGACCAAATTTACACAGGGTCACAAGCATGAAGTGACTTTTATTATTTTCTTAAACATATATTACCTCTACTTCTCAAAACAACACTTTAAGACAAGTATTATTGTTCCATTTTATAGGTAAGAAAACTTAACACCTGGAACTTGATTCCAGATCGTTTATGCTAAATGGTGCTGTAGCTTCTCCTATTCAATAGTATATCAAAAGTCTACAGGCTACGTACAGTTTGATAAGAAAAAGACATTTAATATAGAATGGATTAGAATATATTTTTATTTTTTACCTTTAAGTAACCTCTACACCCAATGTTAGGGCTTGAATTATAACTCTGAGATCAAGAGTTGCATGCTCTTCTGACTGAATCAGACAGGTGTCCCAGATTAGAATAAATTTTATAAAATATAAATTACCATTTATTTAGTAAATCTATTTAATTCAACACTAATACTAACTTCCATATAGTTAGCCAGGAGTGCAAAACATGACAGGGATCACACCATGTACCCAACAGAATAAAGAACTTCTAAACAATGAGAGACGGGCTACTTTGTGGGATAGTAAGAGTCCTATTATTGAATGTATTAAAACCCAAGTCTTAGGCGGCCAGTGATGTAAAAACTGTTAAGGACATGCATGGATCTGACAAGGTGGGTTGTACAATACTAGCCAAAACCAGCTGAGACAATGCAAAAAAACATTCACTCTGTACCTGAACTTCACCAAGGCGATCTAGCTGTTCTTGCATTTGGTTCCTGGTAATAGTCACGTCATATTCTAACTTGTCATATTCTCTCCATGCTCGTTCCAGTTCCTAAAATCAAAGAGCTTTAATTACTTGAATGGGGAAAATGTGCTTTTATATTGTTATCACTGCAATGACAAGATTTCTATACTTTAGATAATTGTGTAAGTTTATATTGGGTGAAATAAAGATTTTTGTAATTCATTTTCCTTTTCTGTAATTCATTTCCCCTTTCCTTTACTGTTTTATTTATTTTAAAAAAATTTTAATTTTTTTTTAAATTTATTTTTGGGAAAGAGACAGTGTGAGCAGGAGAGGGTCAGAGAGAGAGGGAGACACAGAATCTGAAGACAGGCTCCAGGCTCTGAGCTAGCTGTCAGCATAGAACCTGACGCGGGGCTTGAACCACGAACCGTGAGATCAAGACCTGAGCCGAAGTAGGACACTTAACTGAGCCACCTACGCGTCCCTCCTTTACTGTTTTAAAGCACTTTTTTAACTGCCCTGATAAAGTTTCTCCATAAATAAAAATACAAAATAAATTGTATTTTAGCATGTTGGGTTTTCAATAATACCGGAAGCCTAACATACTTTTCCTTAGAATAAATTTATAGCAATATAATAAACCTAATTAGTAACTCATGTCTAAGAATCTTTGATGACCGGAGATTTCTTGCCCTGGACGGTGCTGAACAAAGCTGCCCTGGGAAACATCAGTTTAAAAACAGCAACAGTCTTGGGATAAGGCAAGATGATACTGAGTGTGGAGGAAAGGGTACTTAAAATATTCTTAAGAGTTGTTTTTTAAATGTTTATTTGAGAGAGAGAGAGAGAGAGAGAGAGAGAGAGCAAGCAAGTGCATGCATGAACGGGAGAGGGGCAGAGAGAGAGGGAGAGAGAATCCCAAGCAGGCTCCACACTCAGTATGGAACTCAATGAGGGACTTGATCTCACAACTGAGAGATCATGACCCGAGCCAAAACCAGGAGTCAAGAGCTTAAGTGACTGAGCCACCGGGCACCCCAACAGGATTTTTTAAGTTGAAGAAGAGTTGCCACATGATACACAATAATCTTGTTTGTTCGTAAAGGTTCTCTTCTAAAGAGTTATTTTACTTTTTTTACTGTGCATCTAACTTAAAATCACTTAAAAAAATGTAGGTAATGAAAAGTTATTCAAGGTATACACTTTTAAAATTAAAAATGAGTGTTAGAATATGGTCATTTGGAATAATTGCTTTTTTCAATATAAGCTATCTCCTTAAGCAGGTTTTACAATGAATTATATTTTTTTAAAAAGTAAAGATAAGCCACTGGAGATTTTTCTTTTAGAAGTTTATTTATTTTGAGAGAGAGAAAGAAAGAAGAGAAGGGATAGAGAGAGAGAATCCCAAGAAAACTCTGTGCTGTCAGCGCAGAGCCCGACGTGGGACTTGATCTCATGAACTGTGAGATCATAACCTGAGTTGAAATCAGGAGTTAGATGTTTAACCAACTGAGTCACCCAAGTGTCCCAGCACTGGAGTTTTGTATCATCTCTTAATTATAAAAATTATTTAGGCAGTCTACTTAATTGATTTCATAATTAATGAAATTTTTAAAAGGCAGAGTGATAAAGCACTAACAATTTTTGTGTCTTCTATATTGTGTAAATATTAGTCTCCTTACTTGGCTTCAGCAAACTATTTTTACCTGAATAAATAAGGAGATTGATCTCTTTTAATAAAATTTGCTTCTAGACATCTTCTAATTTGTGTTCATCACAAAAATTACAAATTTAAATAGTGGGACTTTGAGGACTTCAGGGAGGGTAAAATGAAGATGACAGACCCGATGGCCGCCCAGTAATTAAGTACAGATGGCATTACCAGGTCGCTTGTAGAAAAGTCTGTTGCAGGCTGGATCCAAAGGCTATAGTGGCATCTAAATGTCAGAACAATTTAGGGATGGCAAGAATCCTTTTCTTATGGAAACACATTAATCTAGAGCTAGAGACTGAGCTAGGAATTATTTTAAGAGTGAAGAAACACAATATACTTTCAATTTTTCTAGGCTGGAAAGTGTACCCTAACATTTGGCCTAAGTCCCATAATCCTCCTGGGCTTACCTGCTTCTGCCTTCACCTTTGAGCTCCTCAAACATGATTATGCATGGGCAGAACACAAATCAACAGGGGATGGCAAGAAAAGGGGCAGCATTGGAATAACATCAATTTCTCCCAATACCTGGCTGAGCATTTCATGAAAGAATTTAACGGATTACACAAGTACCATGTTGAAAATCCTGAAATACGACCTTCCTGGTTTCTTTTGTCAAAAAGATGATACACATGTATGACAGGCAATTAAAAGAGGTAATGACTTTTAAATACACATTTATCTTAAAATCACAGGCATTAAGTCAGGAAACAGTGCTTTTGATAAAATGTGGAGAGTTTCATGCTAATGAAATTCATTCTGTATATAGCACGAAACCACATGGATGACTCTCAAAACGTTAAAAGCAGCCAAAGAGTATATACTATATGATTTCATCCTTTTAGAGTTCAAATATAAGCAAAAAGCTAACATATAGTTAAAAAGTCATGTGGCAGTGCTCTAGGGAAGCAGTGACTAGTAAGGGAGTTTCTGGCGTACTAGTAAGATTCAGTGTCTTGATATGGATGTCAGCCATATCTATGCACATAAATTGTGTGCATTTCTGGTAATATGTTATACTCTAACAAAGGTAAAAAAAAGATATGTGCATATGTAAGATTGTTATAGACTTCTCAAGAATTTGACTTAGTCTAACTTTAGGATGTGGAACAAGTAACTTTTAATCGTGGTGACTTCTTTAGAGTCTATATTGAGATGAGACCTGGCCGCTACAGGAGAAAGACCTTCAAATAGGTCTGCAACACTCAGATGCAATGAAATGGCAGACTACCAAAAATGGTATTTTAATATCTAAAATGAAATGATAGTGATGACATATTTTGATCTTTATTAAGAAAGTAACAGGACTAATAATTCATTCCCAAGCTTTTAATGTAATAAGATCTCTTTCCTTTTTTTTTTTGTTTAAGATTTTATTTTTAGGTAATCTCTCTACACTCAACGCGGAGCTTGGCTTGAAGTCACAACCCCAAGATCAAGAGTCACATGCCCTAGTGACTGAGCCAGCCAGGCCCCACGCCACCTTTTCTTGTCCAGAATCAATAATAATTTGTAATCAAATCCACCTGTGGGAACAGTTACACAAATTGCTACATACAAATAAATGTGTAATCTTTAACTTGTTCCTACAGTCCCTCTTCTAATCTTCTTGAAGTAAAACTATATTTCATCTGAAAGAAGTGGTTATCATTTACTGTACAAATCTGAGAATGTAATTATAAATGTAGAAGAGCTAGTATACAGGAAAAGAAAAAGAAAAAGATACCTATTATTGTGCTACACTTTTGTTAGCATTTTCATGGATTTTCTTTTAACCCTTTTCAGACACACAGAGAAGTAGGGCCCACTCCAAATTCAATAGCTACGGAAACTGGGCCCATCTGGCTTCATCTATAGTACTCATATTCTACCTTTGTGGGATTATTTTAAAGCAAACACCAGACATCATATTATTCAATCTGTAAATACTTCAGTATGTATTTCTAAAAAGAAGAAACCAAAATGAAAAAAAAAATAACATGGATAATCTTACCTTTAAAACCATTAATATGCATTTCTTAAAAAACTCATTAAAAACAATTTCCCCCATTCTCTTCTCTATTCCCTTACTTCTTATTAAGAAAAAAAATTTTTTAATGTTTATCTATTTTTGAGAAAGAGAGAGAAACAGAGTGCCAGCAGGATAGGGGCAAGGAGAGATTAAGACGCAGAATCCGAAGCAGGCTCCAGGCTCTGAGCTGTCAGCACAGAGCTCACAGTCGTGAGATCATGACCTGAGCTGAAGTTGGACACTTAACCTGCTGAGCCACCAGGTTCTCCTCTACCCCCCTGCTACTTCCATGGGAATGAGACTGAGTCACTTACTCTGCAGATTTTCTCATATTCTACATTTTGCCAACTGAAATCCTGTGGGATTCCTTAGCATGCTCTTCTGTTTATTTCCTATAAACTCGTTGCTGACATTTGGATTTGGTTTTTTGTTAAAAATCGCTTGCAATTGCTGTTGGGCACTTTCTACCGCAGCACATCATATATTACATCTGCTGACCTTTTTTTGGGGGGATGTTGTAATTATAAAATAGCCAAGTATTTAGAAAATTATCTCAAAATCTTTCAAAATGTATTTCATGCCAATTCATGGATACTGATAGAACTACTGCAAAAAACTATACTATAACCATGATTCTCAGAAACTCTTTAATACATTGAGAATGAAGTTATGAAGATATTTAATGTGTAAGCTTCTCCCCAGGGCAGTTCCTGCTTCACTGTCCCTGTAAGTTTATAATCCTAAACTCTAGTATATCCACTGGAGTCTAAAAATCTGTTTACTCAAGGTCCTCCTAGCTAGAATCCAGCTTAAAACACAAATCAGTTTAATGGGAGGCTATACATACTGCTTATTCACTGTAATCCTGGCAATCTGTCTCGGTTTTCCATTTTTAACACAGTAATAATAGTACCCAGTCCAAGGGGTTATGGGAATTAAGTACATGTAAAGTCCTTAATCTGTCATCTAATAACTGCTCCAAAAAATATTCACGATGATGATTATTATTTAATATACTGGTATTATTTCCTAGTGGGTAAATGCATAAACCCATCAGCATTATTTAGCATGAATGGGGGGCCTTTATACCTCTCTTATGATGCCTGAAATTCCAATTTTAGATTTTTGAGTAAGATAATCAAATCTGATTCCAAGATCTAGAAACTACAAGTTATGTGACCACAGAGGTAGTGCAGAGGAAGAGGAGAAGGTACAGAAGCCCTAGAATTAAGAAGTCTTTGATTTAGGTGTTCTTTCCTTATTAGTTATGTCACCTACACAAGTCATTTATCCTCCGTGAGTCTCAGTTTATCTGTGCAGGGAAGACAATAAAAAGGAAAATAAATGAAGATAATGATTATATTTATTTTGCACAGGCTTTTCTTAAATATCAAACCAGATAACATATGTGAGAAACACAGAATTACAAATATATTTTGCTGCCATTACTGGACGAGTCACAAAATATTTGGTTCCTTGAATTGCTGGGTAGAGTAAGAGAAGCACCTGTTGAACTGATAAAACCTAAGAATATTTCTCTTCCGTTTGGAGATGAGGCCTAATGTAAATTCCCCGAGAGGTGACTGCGGCAGATGTTTATGGAACACCACACTACATCCCCTTTGTCCATTTAATTTCAAGGAACTGTGTTAAATTCCACGCCGGCTAGTGTCTCATGGCAAGCAAGCCAAGGCAGTTTGGAAGTATGGGTGAATAAAGGACACTGGAGCAACTTCAACCAATAAGTGACAGACACCCCAGCATCCTGGACTTTGGTAGAAAATTCTGAGGGATTCTGCTCATTTCCTCAGATAGTCTCCCAGCTGCCTACAGTGGGAACCAACTGGGTAGTGAAACCTTTACAGGGTTTTCTCCCGCTGTCTCATTCTCTCACACTTTTGCTTCCAGAAAAGATCCCAAAAGAAGACAGTGACACATTGCAAGATTTCAAGCGTACCTGTTATAACAACCTTTGCTACTAATCAGACTTAGGTAAAAAGAAGTAGAAGCAAGGTGAGAACACAGAGGCACTAGGTGCTTAAAGCATGTAAGTTTGTTGGATGAGGCTTACGGAAAGAAGATACAATATCGAGAATTTAATAAAACATAACAAGAACACCGCTTTACGTTTGCCTTCTGTTAATCCTAGTTTTATCTACCTAAATGGCCAACCAGGTGAGGAGAAGATGTTCTCAGAATCAAAGCTTTCATCTCTGGAGGCATTAGTTTTATATCTCTTGCATCTTTTATACATCATGACTTGGATTTGAACCAATGACCTCAATCAACTGCAAAAGAATCAGAAGAATCCTTTGGGATTCTGCCAGCACAAATGTAATTCAATTTTAAATCTAATCAACATCCACCCAGTGTCATCCATATGCCCAATATGATGTTAGGCATCATTTGTTGTTTTGAGCTACAAGTATGAACAAATTTACCAAGACAGAAGTAATGTAGTTTGTATTCTGTGTAGTAAGACCTGTCTTGGAAGAACACATGGAAGGTTTGTAATCACCAATGAGTAATGCTGAAGGCAAAGAAAAAGAAACCTGGAAAGTGATTATATGGGATAACAACCAGAAAATGGGATAATCAAACACGATAGATTTCTACTAAAACATTTTTAACAAAACTTCCATCAGAGTTGAAGTTAATCTCAGGATAAATCAAACTGTAAGCCTCCGATCAAATTTAAGTTTCTAAATCCATTTGATAAGGGAAAAAAAGTGTTCAATTCAGTTGAACACTATACATCTCAGAATCTTCTAAAACAGTACCAAATCATGAAATAGTTTCCAACTACATTTTGATTCAGTTCAGGTTGCCAGAGATAGTGAGTTTTTCATTAGCTTAGCATTGACAGCTTAGTCCCATTTCTTTTTTTTTTTTAATTTAAAAATTTTATTTATTTCTGAGAGAGAGAGAGAGACAGCATGAGCAGGGGAGGATCAGAGAGAGAGAAACACAGAATCTGAAGCAGGCTCCAGGCTCTGAGCTGTCAGCACAGAGTGGGATGCGGGGCTTGAAACCAAGACCCATGAGATTGTGACCTGAGCTGAAGTCGGACGCTCAACCGACTGAGCCACCCAGGCACCCCCATTTCCCCTTTCTAATGTCACATTCCTGATCCTCTATTCCGGTCCGTTACTTCTCTTTCTTCCTTCCTATCCAAATCCTTCCTTCCTTCCTTCCTTCTTCCCTCTCTTCCTTCCTATTCAAATCCTACCCATCATTGGTTAACTAAGCAATTATTTTCTTGTAGTCAACATTTCAGGTTGTGACTATGTTATGAAAATTGATGTAGATTTAAGTCTTCAGAGATTATGGTTAGAAGACCTGGGACTGAGTTCTTGGCATAGCCTTGATTAGCTTTGTAACACTGGGTAAGTCATCTGGTTCTAGCATCAAAATGTTAACACACATCCTATAGTGCTAGATGCTAGCGCTACACAGATCCATGAGATAGTGTTCTGATATCAAGGAGTTCACAACTGAAAGGATATTAAATTCTTTTTTGTTTCTTCTTGAGAGAGTGTGAGTGCAAGAGGGGATGAGGAGAGAAAGAGACAGAGGAAGAGAAAGAATCCCAACCAGGCTGCTGTGCTCTGAGCACGGAACCTGATGTGGGGCTTGATCCCACAAGCAGGGAGATCAGGACCTGAGCCTAAATGAAGATTCAGACACTTAACCAACTAAGCCACCCAGGAGCCCTGAAAGGGTCTATGAACATTACAGTGTAATAGAATCACATGAAATAATGTAAACAATAGTATTTAAAAATAGGAATAGATACATTAAATATAAGGTATTTAAGAGTGACAAAAAATATGTTTTGATTTATTTCCAATAATGGTATATTCCTTCAAAAATTGCTCATGTTTGGAATATTAATTTAGTGTCTAGAACTGAAGCCATGTTGAAATTCTGATATCTTGTCAGTTTAGAAAGACCTCTCTTAGTTAAGCTATAACTGTCTGTGGACCTTCTCCTTTTTTTAAATGTTTATTTTATTTTTGAGAGAGAGCGAGCATGAGTGGGGGTGGGAGGTAGGGGGACAGGGGATCCAAAGCAGGCTCTGTGCTGATAGTGGAGAGCCCAATGTGGGGCTTGAACTCACCTATCATGAAATCATGACCCTGGCCAAATTCATACACTTAATAGACTGAGCCACTCAGGCACCCTGTCTGTGGACCTTCTTAAAAGGTAGCTATTCCCTACCTGAAGTTAATAGACAAGGGCATATTAGCAGTTTTCTAGAACTGGTGGCTTCTGCCAGGATTTTTCTTTCAAAGGCTGCTTGGGTAGGAGTTCTTACTAGGTTTACAGATAACTATCACAAGATCTAAAGCGGTGTTTAAACTCAAAATAGTCTATTTACAAACTCTAAGCATTTTAGACTTGGCAATGCTAAGATACTCTTTATAAAGTGACATGACTATGAGTTAAGAGGTTCTATTTCCCACTCAAATCTATTATCAAAGCTGAGATCACACTGTACCTATGAGATGACACTGTCAATGGCTTCTTAAAAGCATTTCACATGTGCTTTTTATTGAAATGGCTGGTTAAATGAATCCAATTATCATCTTTCCCCAATTTTTCTAACTCCCTAAAATCTATGAAATACTTTTCTTCTTCTTTTTTAAAGGTTTTATTTTTAATTAATCTCTACACCTAACGTGGGGCTCAAACTCAAAACCCTAAAATCAAGAGTCACATGCTCTACTGACTGAGCCAGCCAGGTGCCCTGAAATACTTATTTTCTTAATGTAACAAATATTAACATATTTAAAGGTTTCACTTGAATAAACAGGAGTATTTATCTCCTTTGTAAAACAACTATTTCACAAGGAACAGAATGCTTTACTATAAGAGATAGAATTATATTTATTTTGCATCAGAAAATAAGTCACCTTTTACTTTTTTAATCAATAACAAATTAATTTTTTGTTAAAGGAAAGAACAATCCTAAAGACAGTCCAATTGTACAGAAACATAAAAAGCAAGAATGATAAAAAAGAACCACATAAAACTTCAGTGACTTTTACTGGAAAAAATCTGTTACTTACGGCAGTGGCGCGAGAAAGTTCTCTACACGTACTAAGCAGTCCATTTTGCAAATCGTCTCTCTGTAACACCACAGTCTGGATGGCTGCTGGGTTATCTGCATTCATTTCTATCTCTTGGCTGGCTGATAGCAAAGCTTGCTCAAGCGTGTACTATTATAATAAAAATAATTATGCTTAATGTTCTGCATCATCGAATTAATTCTTTTCACTTTAGTTATCAGTGTCCTGATAATAAGCATATAAAGTAACATCAATTGTAGATAATAAACATAATTGTCCTACTTTCTCCTTGTGGAGCTGCTGAAGTTTCTCTTCTAGAGCATGTACCACTTTATCTTGTTCACATAACCGGCTTAACTTGGCCTAGGTTAGAAGAGAAAATCTGTTGTTAGCAAATCTTTAATTTTCCTGTAATTGGAAGTAGGTGTAATAAGAAAACACATTTAAAATAGCCATAGGATACCTAATTAGGCCAATCTTTATTTCAAGCAGTAAAATAAAAATTAAAATAGCTTTTAAAGCCACAATGCTTAACAGAAATGCATATGAAGTGAAAAATATTTCAACCATACTATTTAACCTACACAATTCAAAATATTCGTAGTAATCAAGCAATCTCATATAACTTTAAATGATTTCAGTGTGGTTAATATTTTTTCCTACAACCTGCTACCTAAGTTAAGTGATATATGCAGTCCTTAATTAAGATATCAACTGGATTCTGTTTCTATATTTTAAAAATCATGCTCTTATGTTTAGAAAAGCATATAAACAAAAGACTGCTTCTATGGAGAAAAAAATCACTTGCGATAGTTTAAATGTTTTAAATTCTTGGTATTACCCCATTTTCTAAATTACCCCATTAAAATTTCAATACTAAAATAAGGCAGTTTTCCAGATGTCTGAGATAAACTGCAAATATGCCTCAAACTTTACTATATAATGACAAGCAAGAAATTGGAGATTTCACTTTCTTTGCCATGTACCCGTTAAAGTAACTACCTTATCTTCATTAGACAACAAAACTCAAGCTATACCAAATGGCCTATATTGAAATGAGAAGGTATAGCGCAATGAAATAAAAACCAGGAAATATAAGGGAAGAATGAGATATTGTATAAAATGAAGAAGAATGCATGGCAGTTCAGCCAATCTAATTATTTATTGTATTTTATTAACTGTATTATAGATATAATTAAAAAAGACCATATTTTAAAAAGGAAGTAGTTACAGAATTTCTAGAGACTGATAACTTTCTCTAGCAGACAGACAATTTTACTTTGTCTCCAGTTCTCCATACTTTTTTAATCAGCAACAGTCTTTACTTAGAATTTTTAATTTGAGAGAGAGAGTGTGCATATGCTCAGGAGGGAGGGACAGAGAGAGAATGCCAAGTAGGCTCCACACGCATTGCGGAGCCTGACTGGGGCCTGATTCCATGACGCTGGGACCATACCTGAGCCCAAATCAAGGTGCTCGACCAACTGAGGCACCCAGGTGCCCCTAGTCTTTTACTTTCATATAAGTGCTTTTCCCTATATTCAACTGTTGCTTATGGGAGAGGGGATAGTTACAGAATAGAGGAGTGAGGATATAATTTAACCTAAGTGTAAAAGAAAAAAATGGTAATTTATTTGATGTCATTTTTGAGGGCAAGGGGGAAAGAGAAAGTTTTCTGTCATGCTTATTTCCAATGTTTGGCAGAGAATATAACAGAATTGATAATATATATATAGCCTACTAACACTTACATCAATATCCACTTCTTCAGGTCTGTATTTGTATAATGTGCCTCTACATTCATCTTGTGACAGCTAGAGGGAGAAATGTCAGGTAGCAAGTTTAAAAATAATATTTAAAAAACATACTTAGCCTATAGCTAACATTTTATTTGTTATTATTTATCTAACAAAAATGGGATTTTAATGATTCTTATCCTTTAAGAAGTTTAATTCAAACACAGATTACAAAAGTAGAAAAATATTTAACAGTGATACAGTATGTAAGATACATAAAGATGATGTTAACTTAAGCTTGCCAAACAAAATAATAAGTTGGTCAAACAAATTATACAGCACCTTACATTTTCCTTTTGTAAGACACACACTATTTTAATGAAAAATTGACAAATACAATCATAGCAACTGTATTGAATCAAATATCTGAACCAGGCATATTTCAGCAGCCAGAGCCATCCTTCACGGTATACACATAATCACACAACTGTGTATGTGTACGCTCAAAAGCCAACACACCTTAGTACAACTTTATTAACAAAGCCTGTAACATACTGTATACATATACATAATATATAAACACACATACACAATATAGACTTATCTGGTTCTTCTGTCTTAAGAACTAAAAGATAATGGGGGAAAAGGATGGGTTTAATTGAAAAGAGGAAACTCATTCAAAACCTCATAAAACTGAAAGCCTATGTTATAAACTATGAACAGTCAAACTGCATAAAAATTTATATGTGTTCATTGACACCATTTGTTTTATTAACACTGTAAGAAATGATTGTTCAGTGCATTTAAACATCCTGTCTTCCAGCTCCTTCCCAATATCTTTTGGTCAAACAAATCCTCATTTTTGCTTCTGTTTATCAAGATTTCAAAAGCCATCCCAGTCAGTTATACCATAGATCACATCACAGCCTCTGCAAGCAATATCTCACTCTCCCTGGCCTCTTGACTTTATATTGACTGCTACACAGTAATAAAAATGTAACTGGAAAAACTTACTTGGGCTCATCACACATTTACTAACTGGCACACTTTTTCTCAAAGTGGGGATGGGAGTAATGTATCCCCAACTACATTCCAGATTGGAAATGAAACTTCATCTAAACACATACAAATGCATAAAAAGGTGTAAGTTTTAACTATGTATGTCCACTTGGTAAAAAACTGCTTGCCAGTTACATCTTTAGAAGGAAGCATCATTTAAAAGCAGATAACTTTGAATGGATCTAGAAATGTAGGTATCAGGAGGTTCAAAATGTAAGCATTACAAACATACAATAATAAATCCTGGATTTATGTGTTTCATTTCAAGACATTACTTTCACATCCTCATGCAAATGAATCTGTGACTATTTAAGGGTATGCAGTGATTACTAAACAGCAAAACTTTCATAGAAATGAGTTATCACATGAAAAATGAATTCAATGAGAAAAGTCAGAACACTTGTGCAGTTTTTTCAAATTAGTATCATTGAATATGTCATAAGAAGTACCAATTTTTATTCTAAATTAAAGCACCTAGATCCAAGAAAATAATTTGTACTTTTACCTGAAAGAAAAGTAATGCAAAATAAGTTTTAAAATGCTTAGATCCATGATAAAAAAAAAGTACGACAATGCCAAAATTAAAACTCCCCATTTATAAGAAATTATAGAGATGCAAAGCCTTTTGTCACTAACTGTCCAAATACACTTTACTTAATATTTAAAGTTAAATGCAAAACAGCTTTACTAAACCATGGAATGTAAAGTTTGAATGTAACTAGTTCACAGTGTGACATCTAGATTAAAATATGAAAACTGTAACCTATATTCCAGAGTCAACAGAAAAATGACTAGTATTTTAAAATGGAAATTTAGTAATCTATAATAAAAATTTAGGGTATTGGTATACTAGTTTTATTTATGGAATCTTACTGCATATTCATTTTCATATCAGTTGGCAAAGTAAAAAACGTGTATTGTGTTGTTAGAACTCAAGATTGATATATTCTTTTTTTAAAAAATGTTTATTTTTGAGAGAGAACGACAGAGTGCGCATGGGGGAGGGACAGAGAGAGGGAGACACAGGATCTGAAGCAGGCTCCAGGCTCTGAGCTGTCAGCACAGAGCTTGAGGGTGGGGCTCAAACCCACAGATCGAGAGATCATGATTTGAGCCGAGGTTGGGCGCTTAACCGCTTAACCGACTGAGTCACTTCACTCAGGTGCCCCAAGAGTGATATATCTTGATAGCCACATAAATATGTGACATAAGTTAGATTTACTTTATCATTGTTTTTAGTACCATTGAAAAATTCCTTAAAACCTTTTATAAGTTATTCAATAAAAATATTTAATATTAGACACTAACAAAATCTTAACATAATCAGACTTCCACTATACATTGCTTTTACCTATTAGAAGAACAAGAAAACAAGATTATTCTTTAAAAAATTAACTTTTAAGCATGGCCTATTTTCTTTTACTGATAATAGTTACTGAGGCTTTTAAGAAAAGATGGATTAGTTTCTCAGAATTATTTCCACCTGGAATTGAAGAAGTTTGCTATTTAGTCCTTTCTTACTAATAAGAGAAAAGTAATTTGACATTAACTTCTCCATAAAATCATGTTTCACCTTTTATCATTTTTCAAATGCAACTATAGCAAAAGAAAAAAGTTCTGGGTTTGAATACTTCTTTATTGAATCACCTGAGCAATACTAGAAAACCACATGAAAAAGGGTTGTAGAGAATTTATAAGGGTTAGCAGTGCTCAAACTTCAACTTGAGAAGTGTATTATACAGACTTTACTAACATCTATACATATAAAGATATGTGCTATATTTAGAAAGTCAGAACTTTTTCATAGTAAAATATCTCATAATGTTTTAAGAAACTGGCTTGGCATTAAGTTAAAACAAAATTACTTTTGTTAATCAAAATTCAACTCTCTATATATGTTTTAAAGTTAATGAATATATATAAACCACAAAAAGGTTTTTCGGGGAAATATCTGATAGAATTAGATACTTTGTGAGGGCTCAAAATAGTCACAGGACTGTAGGTATTTGCTAATAGTCTACACCTTTCAAAACAATTATTTATCAGCTGGTTAATTTCATAGATATTATTTTATAAAAACTCTACTACAAAAATTAATTGTAAAAGGCAGTAGAATGTCTTATAAATGCAGAAGATTTTTTAACACCATGTGCATTGATTTAGCATGTTTTTTGGATTCAGTTTTAGATTTTTTTATATTAACAATTTTAAGAAAATTTCTGAATAGGTAATTTTTCAGGTCTCCTCTTTCTTCTAGGAAAATGCAAACTTAAAGCTTTTCCTAAGAGAAAATAAAATCTAAATGGCTATGGTTTAGAATAATAGGTCACAAAACATCATATTGCCACTATATTTTCAGTTGCATTTCAGGAAACTGTTAACACAGCATTGTAATGCAATGTCAGAAAGGCACACCGTAAGAGTGTACAATAGAAACTTTCATAAAGATTTCCTTTGGATAGTAACATAGTAAGGGAAATCTGGAGAGAAAATAAGATCTAATTTCAATTTATGCAAATTAATAAACAATTTAAGAAATGTGTCTGAAAGTCACTTTCTTTTTTTTTCTTTTTTTAAAAATATGCTTATTTTGAGAGAAAGAACAAGCTGGGTAGGAGCAGAGAGAGAGGGAGAGAGAGAATCCAAAGCAGGCTATCATCAGCACAGAGCCTGACTTGGGGTTTGATACTATGAACTGTGAGATCATGACCTGGCTGAAATCATGAGTTGGATGTTCAACTGAGTGAGCTACCCAAGTGCCCCTCTTTTATCTTTTTAAATATTTATTTTGAGAGACAGAGTGTGTGCATGCACACACCCAGGGTGGGGGCAGAGGGAGAGAGAGAGAGAATCCCAAGCAGGCACGGTGCTGTCTGTGAGGAGCCAGAGGGGCTTGACCTCATGAACTGTGAGATAATGACCTGAACTGAAATCAAGAACCAGATGCTGAGTTGACTGAGCCACCCAGGTGCCCCTGAAGGTCACTCATCCACCAGCGAGGCCCTGTAACAATTAAGTACTTCATTAGTGGCTTTTCAAAAAGAACTCTCTAAAGATACCCTCAACTTGATAGGACTGAGAGTCAACACTGATTCCCTGGTAAACGGCTGCCAGGAACGGCTGTGGATGGTACACATTCAGATCTTTCAGTTTTGTACAAATTTAGTTTTTTCTATCAAGTATTAATACAGTTAATGAGGAAATATATTTATACAACTCTATGCTCTGGTCAGTGATGCTAGTATATAAGACCACTCTCACATACCTCTACACTTTTGAAAAACTCCAATTAGAATGTGTAGTGCAACTGAGTAATTTCAATCAGCAATGATTTCTGCATCATCAACCCTGATTACTGATCAATATAAAAAAGAAAAATAAAAAACCTAACCCAACCCAACTGAAGATCCAGGCTATCACTCTTACTGAAAATACACAAAATATCAAAAAATAACTAATCTATTATAAGGTAATACCTTTGACTCTTATCAATATAAAAATGATAAAGTGACAGCTTCAGACACTGAAAAAGGTATTAATTGTGGAACAAAGGCAGTGGCATTTTGGAATGAAGTGTCAAGGTCCTTTAATCTGGCTACTTTAAAAAAATGAAGTATTTTATATTCTTTTTATAACTTTTATTTTTCATTAAAAATGTTTTAAATTTATTTATTCATTTCGAGAGAGACAGACAGAGACAGCAAGTGGGGGGAAGGTAGAGAGAGAGGGAGAGAGAGAATCCCAAGCAGGCTCTGTACTGTCAGTGCAGAGCCTGATGTGGGGCTCAAACCCACGAAACCCAAGATCATGGCCTGAGCCAAAACCAAGAGTCGGACACTTAACCAACTGAGCCACTCAGATGCCCCAGAAAGATTTTATTTTCTTTTGAAAAGTAAAGCTGTTTAACTTTAAATATTTATTACTTTGTTTCTTTATTGATAGAATTACTAAAAACTGTGCCCAATCACGTAACATACTTTAAATGTTTTGAAAACTGCTCAGAAACAGGAGTCACCCGCCTCCCAATGGTTTCAATCTCCCAGCTACCAGGCCCATGATGCTGATCCCTCGGTGACTAAAGCAAACCAGAAGGCTTTAAGGCCAGTGAGCTCAAGGTGCTTCTTTTCACTAGGTGCTTTTACATATTTTAATCAAACTACATTCATTTTTCATGTAAATTTTCTTCTTCTGTATGAATTTTAAAGTATTATAACAGGTCATAGGCCACAGTAATTTGAAGGTGTTGAAGTGGAAGAAGCTGATGTTGCAAAAACACAGAGCTAAGAACATTTAGACCATGAAATACAAAAAAACTGGATAGGAATGTATAAAATGACTTCTTTTGCAGATCTGCAGATTACAGAGTCCTAAATTCAAGCCAGACAGCTCCATGGCACATATTTTGAGTCAGGGAGAAGAATGAGGTAAGATGATGCATATACGATGGCATAAGAATGGTAAGAATACAGGGAGAAGATATCCCCAGTATGGTAAGAACTGTCTAGATCTTTAGGTCTTACTATACCTCAGTACAGAAACTAGATTTAAATAACTCTCATACAAATATAATCTATTCCTGAAACAGTGGGGGGTAAGGTAGGGTGGGTTGGGGGGCCGCCCATAAAAGGAAAAAAAAAAGCTCTTTAAAGTTTTCCCTAGAAATCAGTTACAATGCTTTTAGAGTAAATAGAAATTAATGGCAATCTAGTAACAAATTTGCAAATGTACTGCAGACCTCCAAGTACGCATCAATCAAAAACTCTGCACAACAACTTCAGGAAAATGGCACACTTAATATTCAACAGCAAAATGTTCAGCAAAGCCATGCTAAGAATACTGCAGCATCTTAAAAAGCATGGATGAATTGCATTTTTCCAAATAGACATAAACAAAACAAAACAAAACAAAAAAGAAATCAGAAAACACTAATGTTATGAGTAACTCTGAGGATAAACCAAAATTGTCACTGAGGGATTTTGCAGATGATAAAGCAGTATCATTCACTGTCCAAGACCTTACTTGCTGGTACAGTTGAGGTCTTAGCGCCGAGTTCTCAATCATTGTGTGAACCATGGTGATAATAGGTTCATTTTCTTTCATCTATTTCAAATCAGGAGGAGCATACAGCAAACATCAGTTTACAGCATAGCTAGATTTGAAAGACGACACTGTAAATATAGCCTCTACTTTAATATCTTCCTAATAGTGCAGTTGTTTACATTTTACCCCAAGGTTGTACATATTTAACTTACATAAACCATTTCAAGCAAGTATTAAATGCAGTTAAGATACATCCAAAGCTACATACAAGCTTACTAATTGCAATATTGCTACAACTAGGTTTTACTTTATAAATACAACAACAGAGTCAATAAATATTCTTACATATACTAGAAGAGATGACAAAGCAGCATGTCTTATTCAAAGAATAAACTAAAGGGTGAGAACCTACCTAAAAGGAGAAATAGCATGATTTGATGGATTATTTAATAAAAAAGCTTAAAACAATATTCAGTTCCGTGTAATATTAATCAGAAAAATATTAGTTCTCTACAGATATTAAACTCTTATAATAATCAGTATATCTTATCACTTAAATGATCCCATGTTAATGTTAATTTTGATAGATATCCGTAATACACCATTTTGGATTTTCTCACAGCATATTACCACATGTAGATTTCAAGGACATGCAAACTAGAATTTATTTAGCAAAGATTCAATGTATCTCCCTAGCTCCTAAAAAGGCTGAAACCATATTTCACATTTCCAGCTATGTTGTACTTAATTACTGCCTGCAGAAAAATATTTGTTGTAGTAGGCTCTGGACCCAATAGCTGAAGTATTCAAAAGAGAATCCTCATGACAGATGAAATTTGTATTGTTTGCAAGCAGCCAAGTCTATTTACAATTGCTTTTTGCAACATACAGTTTACATAGTTTTCATCCTGCATATTATAGAAAATAAGCATTTTTTTTTATCATGGTTCACAAATGCTCCATTACTGGCTTATTTAAATCTACAATAAAGGTTTACTAATCTTAAGATTAATAAATGCATAATGTAAGTAAAAAAAAAAGATCCCGAAAACTGTATTATCTAGACAATTTTAATTCTAGCCTAGTTACCAATGTTTCATGTCAATAAAATATTTTGTAAAATAAGAAATTGGTGACTGGTTTAACTTTTTTTCCCCTAAAGTTTTATTCAAGCTAAATAATCTTTTTAAATCTCTGTAATATTAGTTAGACTCAAACTTCTTTTTCTCCCCTGCAATGCTATCCCAGAAGGGTGTGTTGATACTTAGCTCAGAACAAACTTTTTACATTGTTGGAACGTAACTTACAAACAACTAAAGATATATGTTTTTTCTTTAGGAGAAAAAGCATTTTTATTACAGAAATTTAAGATCTCTATATATTTTCAAGTGCCATCTATATTTTATGGGAATGCTAATTATTTTTATCTTAATCAAATGTTGATCTTGGAATAAATTGTTACTGCTTTTTGTTTTGGCTTACTTTTGACTATATGGATACACACTTCATATAACACAGGTAGGCTGAAGTCTCTATCTACTTCTAATTTTAATGTTCAAAGCAATCTCACATTATTATTTTTCAGTAGCATGCCTGGCAATCAGTCAAAAGAATACTAGATTCAGATTTTTTTTTTTTTTTGTGGCGGGTGGAGGTCAGGAGCACGGATGGTTTAAGAAATAATGGAGATCAGATAGTATCCAAATGTAAAAGATATTCAAGGTCAAACTGAAATTGCCCATTGAGTCTTGGAATCTGGCACCACAAATGGGCCTCTGTGTCAAATGACTAGGTCAACATGGTTCACACCTCTAAGTAGAACTTCAATATAGTACAGATTAATGATAATGTTCATACTCTAAGCCTGGTAAATTTACTTGAAGGGACAATATGGTTTCTGTATAAGGGTAATCAAGCCTAATTTACTGAGTGCAGTACTTTGAGAGGGTAAATATGTATATATATACTGGGATTCCATTATCTGTGATTTAAAAATGTTTAACTTACACGTCAAAGTTTATTAAATATTGAGTCACTGAGAAGGGTTCTTTGCAAGAAGAATCTAGCTTAGGAACAGAAAAACTAAAAGTAAAACTAATATTTAAAATATACAAACTGCAGAGTGTTTAAGAGATCATTTCTGAAACTGACTTTTTCATTATGAAAAATGTCAAACAAAAGTATCAAGTCCTAGAATATTAAGATTAGAAGTCATCTCTAGAAACTGACAATTTAGTACAACATAGGAATAAAAATGTTAGCAGCAATTATTTTGTTTGGTAATTTGAGAGAGAGAGAGAAAGAGAGCGAGCGAGAGAGAGAGCACAGAGACAAGGGAGAGGGGAAAAGAGAAGAGCAAGAGAGAGAATGAACCTCAAAGCAGGCTGTATGCTCAGCACACCGCCTGATGCAGAGTTCGATCACATAACCCCAGGATCATGACCCGAGCCGAAACCAAGAGTTGGACACTCAGCTGAATGAGCCACCTAAGAGCCCCAGCTGCAATGATTTTGAATTGTGGGACTGTGGATTATCTTTGTTTTTCTTTATGCTTTTAAAAAATGTTTATTTATTTTATTTAAGAGGGATTGGAGGGGCAGAGAGAGAATGCCAAGCAGTCTCCACACTGTCAGCGCAGAGCCTGATGCAAGGCTTGATCCCACAAATTTTGAGATCATGACCTGAGCTGAAACCAAGAGTAGGACACTCAACTGACTGAGTCCTCCAGGCGCCCTTTTACTTTCTCTATACTTCTCTGCATTTCCCAAGTTTCCTCCAGAGTAGATACTTTTCTTTCTAAAAAAAATTTTTTTTATATCTTTTATTTATTCTTGAGAGACAGAGAGACAGTGCAAGCAGGGGAGGGTCAGATAGAGAGGGAGACAGAATCTGAAGCAAGCTCCAGTCTCTGAGCTAGCTGTCAGCACAGAGCCTGACGCGGGGCTTGAACCCACGAACCGTGAGATCATGACCTGAGCCGAAGCTGGACACTTAACCGACTGAGCCATCCAGGCTCCCCTAAAAAAATTTTTTTAAATGTTTATTTATTATTGAGACAGAGAGAAACAGAACATGAATGGAGGAGGGGTAGAGAGAGACGGAGACACAGAATCTGAAGCAGGCTCCAGGCTCTGAGCTGTCAGCACACAGACCAATGCAGGGCTTGAACCCTTGAACCATGAGATCATGACGTGAGCTAAAGTCTGACGCTTAACCAACTGAGCCACCCAGGTGCCCCTTAAATTTTTTTTAACATTTATTTTTGAGAGAAAGACAAAATGCGAGCCAGGGAGGGACAGAGTGAAAGAGAGACACAGAATCTGAAGTAGAGCCCGAACTTATGAACCAGAGATCATGACCTGAGCTGAAGTAGGATGCTTAGATGACTGAGGCACCGAGGCACCACAGATACTGTTTTTCTAATTAAAAAAGATACTAAAGAGTCAAGAATAAATATATATAAACAAGAAGTAAACAAAATTAATGGGATAGCCATATCCTCTGGCAAATAACTCTTTGGTAATATAAGGAACCTAAGAAAAATTTTAGCGCCATGTGTTCACATCAAGGCTGAGAGTTAAGGTGGAAGAGACCTATTGGAATCATCTAACGTAGTGAAGTCCTGATCTAGAAAACTATTCTTATAAATGTTTATTTTATCCTAGCAATCTGTATCCACATCAGAAATCAGGAAAAATGTTAACTAATTAAAGGTGACAGATTGGTCTAAAGATTATGTTGGCAGAACTACCTATGTTGTTCTCAATGTGTTAAAGTAAAATATAACTTGATAACAGCAAATGCCCTTCAGCTCACAAACTCCTTGGGATCCCATTTTACTAATAGTAATCCCATAATTACCCAAAGATGGGATAAGACTATCTATAGAAAGGCAGAGGAAGCAGGATCACTTCAGAATTCCCTAGGGCACCACACCTGCCTAACCAAGAGCTGTTTGGATGGCTGAGTTAAGAATGATCCTCCAAAAAGAGTGGTCCTGCATGTGGTGTGGGGTGCAACAGCTGAAGACAACTGAATGCAATAATCAGGATCCAATATGGGGAGAGTTTGGTCCCTATGAAACAATTTCAGTGATCTGACTGAACTTTTCACTCTTTCCAGACTTATTGAATTGGAAATACTAGATCTGCTTTATCTCCAAATATATCCTAGAAATAGGCTAGTGGTTCCTTTCCCTAAAACACCTCTGAAATACTCTGTTTTAATACTTAGAAACTGACTTGTTTCTGTAACTTACACTGAAATAGCATATTCTATCCAGCTTTGGCCATGTAAACTTTGTAATAACTTTTCAATTAAAGGAGTAGATTACAACCTAAAAAATACATAATGTTCCACGAGCAAGTTGGAATTTCATGCTCAAGTTCTTAAAAAAAAAAAAAAATCCACCAATTCTCTTTTGGTTCCTAGACAGTATTATGAAAGTGGTGTTAATAGCTGATATATTTTAAGGAAGCAGAACAAGACTAGTACATGGAAGATGCTTAATGATTCACTTGAAAATGAATTAAATACTTTGCTTCTAAATATTTTAATTCCTTTTTTGAAGTAACAGGTAATGTAAGTTTATGTTTCAGTTAATAAGTTATAAAGCTATTAATAATGAGACACATTATAATAAAAATTAGAATACTTAATTCAGGCATTATGCTACTTTCATAACTTCACCAATAAATAAGAAAACAAACGTGGAAGTTCTTGCCACAAATTTTTACTTGACATTTTAAAGTCCAAATGTTTAGAAAACCTACCTAGAAAGTCTGGCACTTAATTCCAGCCTGTGTCTCAGTTTTGAGGTATGCTGGGCTATAAGAACAAACAGTATCCTTTGATGTCACTATCAGAAGTAACTTAAAAGCCCATCACCAAAAAAAACTTTTTCAACATAATTCTATGTGTCTGTGTCATACTTACGAGGCTCTTGAGCAGAATGTCCCACCTGACACCTGTGGGCTGGGATGTCTCCTGTGATTATTTATCTCAATAGTTCTCAAACTTGACTGAAAAACAAAATTACCTATGGACATTTAAAAACATATGGAGGCCTGGGCTCTTTCAGTTCTGACCGGGGACTAGAGGGAAGACGGCCCTGAGTATTGTACTTTCTTTCTTTCTTTCTAAAGATCCACTGGTAGTTCTGACAGGAGATCAGGCTTGAGAACTATCTTGGCCCTAATTCCAGTAATTGACGACTAATTCAACTGTCCCTTATAAGGAATTTTCAAGGTCCTGATGAGATGGTATTAAGTGTTAATCAAGGTATCTACATAAATATCAAAGGATGAAAATTTCCAAACTAATTATCTAAATACAAGTATTGCATCTACATTAAAATATACTTTGTGTGAGATATAGCATTAACATACAAACGTCCCTTAAAAAATCCAATGAGTCTCATTCTTAGTAACACTGGTGGACACAGCATAATCATAGGGGACCCGGGGTATGAGGAGTCCAATTTCCAATTGCATTGTTCTGTTTGTCTAGCAACTCCTAACCATCTCTTTCAAAATCTCTATCTGCACAGAAATTAGACCAGCTACTAATGCAGAAGAACAGGATATTCTAAATCATGAGATAAGTGCTCCTGAATAATTCTGGAGGTAAGTGGCAAGAAAGAGAAAGATTAATTCTTGAATCTTCCTGTAAGTATTAAGTAGTGGCTTAATTGGTCTTAAAAAATTTATATAATAAATCATCCAGAATAGTGTTGTCCAACAGACCTGTGATGATGAAAATGTTCTATATTGGTACAGTCCAATAATACTGTAGACACATGGCTCTTCAGCTCTTTAAATGAGGCTAGTATAAGGAAAACTTTTACTTTTATAAAATAGTAACTTAAATGTAAATTTAAAGTCACATATGGCTAGTGGCTATCATATTAGACAGTCAGTTTAGAAATTCTAGACAAGTAAATTTAGTATAATTTTTTCCTCCTGATCTAGGTCTTATTTCCAGAAGGGAAAAACATTTGCTGAGCTCTGGCTTGTAACTGAGTTTGAGTCTAAATGCTGTGCTAACAGCTTCTTCCTTTTTTGGAGCAAGCAGTCTGGATGATTCCTGTCTACCCCACAGAGCTTTTGTCCTGATAACCAATGAGAAGACCCATTTCAGTGCTGTCATTTTCCATTTAAATGGAAAATGGACTTTTCCCGAGTTCTTAATGACTTCTTAGGAAAAGAATTCTTAAGTTGAGAATCTGTCTTAACAATAGCAAAAAACCCTGATGGCCTAATCACTGAAGAATTCATTTCTCAAGAATGTCCTCCTGCGTCTAGATCAATAAACTCTTAAGAAGTGTGGCAAGACTAAAACGGTAAAGAATTTGACATGCCTAGGGTGAAGCTTTGAGGAATGCAGGGATCTTTATAAACAGGTCATTTAGATAATGACAATGTAAATGTCCTCCACTCGCATTCTAGGAACATCTGAAAGTCCAAGAACCTGAGATTGAAGGGTATGACTACCTATTGAAACTATTCTTTGTTTAACAGGGAGCAGGGAAATTTGAAGTGACTTTTTAAATAGAGGAATGTAAATAAGTCTCTATAACTGATGGGGCAAAGTACTGAGGTCTGTTACTGTGAAAATTTTAAAGCAGCCTGAACAAACTGTCTATGCTATATATGTTTTCTAAAAGTAAAACCTGGGAAAGAAATTACTATTACGCATTCAGAAGAATCAATGGTACTTCAAAAGATGCAGCTTGACAATATAGTATTTCCCTTTTTGTTCAAGGGAGAAAGATTAAAAAAAAAAAAGTAATAACAAACTGGGATACTAACATAGGAGTCAAACATATCTGACATTCACTTAAAAGAAAAAGCAGATGCATTTCTAAACTGGCTGATGCAGTAAGTACTGGCTTCAGAGTTATTGATAAGGTCTATTTAGTGAGAAACATAAAAATACCCTGAGCTCAGCAGAATGAAAGGAGGGTAATCTCTACACTCACAACCTTACTTAAATAGCTAAACTTTTAGAGCCCTCATTTTGAGATACACACACACCTTGGGTAGATTTTGAAGACAACTTTGAAGAAAGTCTCAGCTAATGTCTTTCCAAATAATTTATGTAAATAATTTACTCACAGGGAGTTCTACCTCTTTTTACCTAGGGTCTTTTATGTTTTTATTTAACGAAAATCCTTTTGGCTATAGGATAAACTTCATGGATCTAATTTTTACTTCAGTGGCTTAAACTATTTTCCTTGTTTATTCTTAACACCGTTCCTTTGGCTTCAAGGAATATACTATTATCTGATGTTACCATCTTTATTCCTGGGATTTAAAGGCAACCAGAAATGTTAAAAGAACTCAAAATCTATTTTGCAAAAGTGCCTTTATTGTGGATATAATGTTTGATATAGTTATGTTTTTCTCTTCTTTGCATGTACTTTAAAGCCATTTTAAAGGGCCAAACATTCCAAACATGAAAATGTGATACCTCTGTTAGTAAAAAAAAGGTATTTATTTGTTTTGGCTGTGGGTAAATCTACTCCAAAATATATTTGAGCTTTAAATTAAAGTTAAAATATCTTCTGGATACAAGGATCTGGATTTTATTAATAGCAATTGTGTATTCTGAGTTACAATTGGCACTGAGTAGCAGATTTCCTACCATTAATTTAAAGATTTATCACCTTATGTTTTAACTACATAATCATACTCTTAGGTCAATCTTAAAAATGTTGTTGGCATTTATGCTTAACTTTATTTCCTTCCTGGGCTTTGAAAATAAAGAATCTAGTTTGTAAGCACTAACTTCCTGCCTTACACTGAGGTCCATAAATCTCTGCTGAATGAATGTTCTGCAAAAATGAATAAAAATAAGATAGAAGCAAAAGCTATAGTCACTGGGCTACAAAAATATTTGCTTTGAGAAATACAAAAGCACACTGTATAAATATTACACATTTTAGGAGGGGTGGGGAAATTGTTTTCATTTTCCTATCTAGGAAAATATAAGAACAACTCCATTAATTTTCAAGGAAGTCCAATAGATTAAAAAAAAAAGGGAAGGAAAATTCATGAACACAATGTACCTCATCCTAGCTTTGTGACTTCGGGCAAGTCATCAAAACTGGCTTCTGGAGACAAAGGTAACTGGCCCACATGCTACAGAGGCTGACATGGAAGAATCAAGTGGGGTAGTGTATGTGCCGGGGTTCCAGAAGCTGTAAGGTGTTACTAAGGCTGTTAGGATGAACAGGTACTGGACAGATGCACAGTGTAGAGAATGGGACTGCTTTTAAAGTAGCACTTGAGAAACGGTGAGTTGTTGGCTGAAAAGAAGGGATGGCAGGGTAGGAAGTATTTCACAGTTTGGGGAGGTGGTAGAGCTTGAACGATAAACCAAAAGGAGTCCTTATTTTGTAGCAAAGCATTTGTGAAATTTCTAGAGTTAGTGAGAGACATAATGTGATAGGTGCTTTTATTACTGCCAAGATTTTGTGGTTAAATAGTAATGAGGAGATGGGCTCCATAATCCTGACTAAATACCATGAAGATACTATGTATTCAGTTAAGTAATCTACAGATGCTCATGACTTTTCTGTTTTCAGTAAAATAGTTCTTAAAACACATTAATTCGAGTTTCAAGGTATTTTAAACTTCAATATTTGGTGGTGTCGGACAGATAAAATATCAGGAGAACGTGACATAACTCCAGGAAGCTGTCGCACCTAATTTTTCCATTTTCGTGGGTCTGTATAATTCCTCCCCTTGGAGTGGTGGAACAAGAGAACTGCCACACTTGGATCCTTCTAGGTAGGCTGCCACTTGTTTTCCTTCTCATCAACCAGGCAATCAGACCGCCGTAGGCTGGTGTCAGGCTCTCCTAGCCAGAGCTGGAGGAGGAGACTGGGTCTCACTTTTTTCTTTTCCCTTGAGGGCTTGGTCTAAGCAGTCAAAGTAAAGGTCTTGATACTTCTCAAAGTGCAATCAGCTCTTCCCCAAGGATGATATGCTTAATAAATATTACATCACTGACGTTAAAGGTGAGCAGTATTTTGAACTAATTTTGCTTTCAGCTTTTTGATCAGAGAACTGAGGGATAAAATGACAATCCTAAATTTGGACATGTTGGGCATGTAATGAACTGAAGGTAGAATGTCCAAGTGCAGATTTTCATAAGCCACTAGAAACACATAACTGGAACTGTAGAGAGGTATTTTAGATACCCTTGTGCCCTTCTCCACATCCTATTGGCTCAGTTTTGTTTCAGCTCTTGCTGAGCCAACCACTTTGTGTATTGGAACCCTGGTGCTCACGCATGTATAACCTCAATGTGCTGAGAGTTAGTCTCAAGAGGCAACTCTTGGTCAGAGGAGGATGGGAGCCTTCCTTCTGTGGTCAGCTGGGCAATTTGGTGGTGTTTCTTTCATCAACAAGTAGCAGTTGGATAAGGCCCAACTTGTCTAGAGAGTTGATAATATATTCCCTCCTGCCTTGCTCCCTCTCTTTACTGTGGTACCTTGGCATCACTGCCCAAAGTAAACTTCCTGAGAACAAGCCCACATCAAGGACACCTTACAGGCTCTGCTTCCTGACAGAAACCCAGGGTCTAGAGATGAAGAACTAAGACACAACTCGTAAAATGATGTGTGGATGAATGCTCAGTTGAGAGAACACTAAAAACCAGAGAACTTCCCGTATTAAGGTTGAGATGAGTGATAACAGCAAAAAGGGATTGATTAATTACTAGTAAGAAATTGGAAAATCTTGATAATAAACTGTAGGCAGTGAATAGGTCAAGAGATCAGAGTTCACATATGTAAAATAAGTCCTTCCGAGTTTTTAATTCTAATCTACCCACTATCTATTTTAGCCTTCTTACAGGTCTGCCATTACATCAAATACTGCTTTAGAACTTTCTGGATATCATCCCCCTCTTCCCACTTTTTCTGTGATTAAATATGCAGAGGAAGGGAGAGACAGAAAAAGAAGAATGAGGTGTGATGTTGAGAGAGAAAGGATCACCCTTAATAGCAAGGCATTAAAAAACAGATATTCTATACCATGTAACTGGTTACTAAATGTTAAAGTAACATACTTTCAATTTTCTAGTTTCCTTCGTTTGTTTTTGCCAGATGCCTATTCTACACCCCCTAGAAACATTATCTCAACCATCCCTAGAAACAGAAGCTCCAGGATCCCTTGAAATATTAGATATTAGAGAAAACGTGATCTTTGCTTAATAGCTCCACAGAACGGAAGTTGTTGAACTGATGCGAACAATGAGAGCCATTAAGAATCTCTTCAATCATCTTGTTTGCATTTCTTCCCTTCTAGGGAAGTTGTCTTTCATAAACACATAAAGAACAAAATGCAAAAAAGTGCTCTTGGATTTTCACCTTGAATGGTTTCAGTGCCAATTACATACATTCAGTTAATTGTTTCTTTTTACATTTCCCTTGGCATAAGCATGTTTAAAGGTGGTCAAAGTCTGTGTCTATACAGTTTTTTTTTATTAGTATTGTTTCTTGACAGGATATAGAAAGCATACTGATGAGGAATGTCCACAGCAGCCAATGTGAAATATCAGACTTCTTCCAAAAGTCATTAATTTTAGCTCACAGTTCATAAAATATTCATATTTATAAGAAGAATTACCTCATGAAATCTCAATGCTACTATAAAATCTTTGCGAATTAGAAGGTTTAGCTTACTCTTCAAGATGTTTTAAAAGTTAGTATTAATACACAATAATTTTGTACTGTTTACAATCAGTAAAATGATTTTATCTTCCCCACAAGCATTTGATAGTACTTAAAAAAAATGTACTAATACAGAAGGATGTGGTTACTGACTGTTGCAACTCTTAAACATTTAAAAAAATGTTTATTAAAAAGTTTTTAAAAATGTTTATTCATTTTTGAGAGACAGAGCATGAACAGGAGAGGGTCAGAGAGAGAGGGAGACACAGAATCAAAAGCAGGCTCCAGGCTCTGAGTGACGCGGGGCTTGAACCCACAAACTGTGAGACCATAACTGGAGCCAAACTTGGATGCTTAACCGATGGAGCCTCCCAAATGTGTTTGTTTATTTTTGAGACAGAAAGACAGAGTGTTCTCAAGCACACATGAGTAGGGATGGAACAGAGAGAGAGGGAGACAGAGAGTCCAAAGCAGGTTCTGTGCTGTCATCACAGAGCTTGACGTGGGGCTGGATGCCACAAACTATGGAATCATAACCTGAGCTGAATTTAAGAGTTGGATGGATGCTTAATCAACTGAGCCACCCAGGTGTCCCTTTAACATTTTCATACACCAATAACACCACAGGTATGCTTGAGCTGTATTTTTCTTTCATTATACTATGGCAAGCTAGTTTGTCAGAAGAAATTTCCAGTTCTTCCATGAGAATGTGAGTATAAGATCTTCAGCTATCTGATGTTAAAGTACATACTATTTGATGCTATATTCGGAAACAATTTAACTATGTTTTAGCAGCAGGGAGACAGCTCCAACTGGGTAAATCAACTTCGTTAATTACTGGAACAGAGGCATATTCTTTTCACAAAGAACTTTGAACACATGTGGAAGAGGCAATCTGCAACCCAAGTGTAGCTGAGATATGGCTTCTCCTTTCCCATTCTCAAGCAAATGTTTCTGATGCAATTAACTATGAGGACTCTTGGAGAGCAGTAAAGGCAGAATGTCATAATTTTAAGGGCATTCAATGCTACAATTTTTATATTTAAAAGATGAAAAAATAACTGCTGTACCTGTGCAAGTAAAGCTTAGATGTGTAGAAGTCAAGCTCCATTTACTATAGCAAGTATTCTTTTCTTTCTTTCTTTTTTTTTTTACTGTGGCAAGCATTCTTAAAGGAGAAGGTTAGCTACTGGAGTGCTAGAATAAAATCAGATGGGGGTGAGGAGCAGTTATGGTGGAAAGGGTGGGTATATGTTTAGTTTTCCCACAAGGGGGCAGCACGATGACAAAGGCCTGTGAGCCGTGGCTCCAAGTTCCGTGATCCTTCTATCCATGTCCTCCTACTTATTTCCTAGTCCCAGTTCCTAGCATCTCATTTTCTGTTATCATTATCTACATGGAAAGCTGGCAGAAGATTTTAGGAAGAAGGGAGAGGGAACATCATCTAAATTTTCTCGTAACTGCTTTTTAGTCACTAATAGGTAAAGTTAGAAAAAGCAGGTGAGGAAGAAACAAATGGAGCGAGGAGCCAAAATAGGGGAGGAGAATATGGTTAAAGGGGTGAAAACATTCTCATTTCCACATTCCTATTAATCCTCCCTTCATGATTGATCAGAAGAAGTTAGGTATTTGTTCATTTTCTAAATAGAACCTGGACGAGGTACAGGAAGTTATTTAGCTATGACTATTGTACATTCACAGGTGATCTTAAAATTCACAAAAATGACAAACCTACGCTAGTCTTTTATTTATTTATTTTTACTTTTTATTTATTTAATTTATTTTTGAAAGACAGAGAGAGACAGCGCGAGTAGGGGAGGGTCCGAGAGAGAGGGAGACAGAATCAGAAGCAGGCTCTAGGCTCTGACCTAACTGTCAGCACTGAGCCCAACATGGGCCTCGAACCCATGAAATGTGAGATCATGACCTGAGCCCAAGTCAGACACTTAACTAACTGAGCCACCCAGGTGCCCCTAGGCCAGTCTTAATAAACGTAGCTTGTGAATAGTCTACTAATTGGGCTGTAAAAGCACAAGCAAATGATAATAGTGTACTCCAAAATGAAACAGAAAGCAGAAGAAAATTCTACCATATAATTAGTATAGCTTTTGTTATTTTTAAAAACACTTCAGTACAGAAGTCATCCTCAAAATGTGGTTACTTAGAAGCCAAATTATAAGTTATAGGGACCAGAAGTCGAATTTTTGGATTGACTGTATAATAATATGTAGATCTTCAGAATTTCAGGGTAAGGCATTTTTATTTTTCATTTGTTATAACCATTCTGATATTAGAAATGAATTTACCTCTGAAGCAACTCAGAGACCACACTTGGTTCTACTTTTTATGGACAGTGATAGCAATTAAGAGAATTTCAATCAATAAAACCTTTTTTTTGAATAATGCAGGAGAAAGACTGAATTTTGCTGCTGAATTTTGCTTAAGTTATTCTAATGATGTATTTGAGCTAGGAGAATAAGTGTTGAAAGTGAGTATTAATTAGTACATGTTCATTTGATAGGATATCTAGTATAAAATGTGACCAGAGCCTTTTCTTTTGACTTTCAGATTTTAAAATCTAGCTTCCAATTTGAAGTTATAAAAAAAATGGTGAATCAATTTATATACCAGGCAACCAATAATGCCTATAAAAACAACAGACCTGGTCATCTAAAATAAGTTACTGGCAGTAACAAGATTAAAAGCTGGAAATGTTTTTTTGTTTTTTGTTTTTTTTAAGCTAGAAATGTTTGAGCTGAACAAAAAATTTTTCATTAAAATTTAAAATGATCAAGAATTTTTTAATATAACTTAATAACTTTACTGCTGATATAAAATATAGAACAGTACAAAAGTAAATATTTCATTTACATTAAATATAATTATTTGGAGCCATAGGACATTTTCATTTATTTAAAGAGGGATTTCTCTTTAGGAAACCGTAAGGATCTGTATATTTAGGCACATCTGAATTTCTGAGCAAAGCCTCCACCTTCTTTGTTTCTATGTACTGTCTATTCATTGTCTAAAAATGGCCCAATTTTTTCCAGCAGAAATTGTTTTATTTCGATCATGCAAATTAGTATTCAAATAATTACTGTAATTCCTTTCATTACATTTTAAAATTGGACTAATATAATTTTATTTCAAGATCTAATGTAAGAAAAAGGTAACTACTAGAGAACCTCTGCTGATGTGTAAAGGGAACAGGGAGGATCAGTTAAAAGTTGAGATTTTTGGAGGCCACCTATGGGCCACCACTAGCCTGTCCTTTCCAACAGCAAAGGCTCAGTGGAGCGTGCTTCAAGAGTACCAAGGGGAACAGAAGCTTCAGTCGGATCTGGGTCACTTGGGTAAAGGGAAGAAACAGCTCAACCTGGGAAAGGGAGTTGAGGAGAAGCATCTTAGCAAATTGTGGTGTTTTCAATATATTTACCTGTCTTTTCCTAGGATTTCTTTAAGTTTATTTTGAGAGAGGGAGAGCATGCACCTGTGAGTGGGGGAGGGGCAGAGAAGCCCAAGCAGGCCCTGTGCTGACAGTGCTGAAGCTCAGTGGGGAACCATGAGATCATGGCCTGAGGTGAAATCAAGAGTTGGATTCTTAACTAATTTAGCCACCCAGGTGCCCCTCCTAGGATTTTTTCCCTCTTAAGTTTATTTATTTACTTGTTTATCCTCAACGTGGGGCTTGAACTCACAACCGGGGAGTGGCATGCCCCATCCACTGAGCCAGCCAGCAAGCCCTGGGATTTTCTAAAGCTCTAAGTCTCTGTAATTCTAGTTCTGATTTATTGAGGTAAGTAATAAACTAGTGAACCACTAGGTTTATTTCCAGAGATACTATATGACTTTAGATTCACATTTATATCATTGTTTTTTAAACCTAATTTTTGTAATATCCCATTATTTTTCAGAACTTTCACTAGCTTTATTGACAAAAAAGCTTTTATGAAAGTTATTTACCAACACATCTTAGAAGCTTTCTTGGCAGTGTGGCATTTTGAGGGAAGACTTCATGTCTTTATTAAATTACTTTCAAAGTGTAAATGTACACCATGGTTAAATTTCAACAGCATCAGTCTCTGGAGTGAAGACTAGAATTTGAATTCATGAAATGCTGATTTTTAAAGCATTCCAACTGGCAAAATCATGATGAAAACATGTTTTGGGAAAATAAACTGTATGTTAAAAAAAGTAAACTTCTTTTAAAAATTAAAAAAAAATGAACAGCTTTTAAAGGGTTATCCTAATGTAAAATCCCTCTTTAAAAAGAACTAACTTTAAAGCCGTACCTTATTATTTTGCTTTAAGCAGGCTAATATAAATATGTAAACATTTGTCTTATGACATTTTCCACAGTAACCCTTTCATTTGGTAAAATGCTCAAGTCAGTTATTTTGAAATAGCTAAACAAGTTATAGCTTAATTTATATAGATAAAAGGTGCATTCAATGGAAGAAATTCAATCTTTAAGAACATATCAAAAGTTCACATCAAATTAAAATTAAATATTAATATAGAATCTCATAAAAACTAAAATATGGAAATATCAGTCCCTGTTCATGAACTGTCACTCACTGTAACCATCCACACTCACTGTTACACTGAGGAAATGGCAGGAACTCAGGCCACTGTAAAAACGATTCCACAGAGCTTAGCTAAGACCAAACACCAGGAGGAGAGGGCTGAACAAGGGCTGACGTTACAGAATTAAAAACGCTCACCACACCTTGATGATCAAATGATCACTACCCCTTGAGAGCATACCACACTGCCCCCTCCTGGTCTTCCAACAAGGCATTCACAGCTTGGTACCTATCTCTTTAATTAAGTCGACCCCAAGCAGACATAAATCTTAATGAGTATGAGTTTTCTTGGGATAAGAAAAGGAAGTCTAGAGAATTCAGGCTCCCAATTTTCCAGCGACCCAGCATTGTATTGCTCCTAACACAACTACCCTTTCTACTTGTTTATTTTGGCATTATTGAATTTATCCTGTTAGGAATTCCTTATTCTGTCACTTATAAAAGTCGTGCTAATAGCTCTAAATAATCTGGAAAACTGTACTACATTTCTAAAGTTCTATTAGGTACTGTAATAAAAAAAAAATTCTACAAATCCCACCTGATGATCCAAATATATGGTGTTCCTTTGAAGATGATGTGAAAGAATTTCATTCTAGTAGGCATCAATCAAGAAAGAAAGGGATAGAGAAAGAGGGTGTAGAATTCATGAAAAGGTCAATTTTGAAATTAGAAAAACAGGTAGTTTACCACAACCCATTATAGCACAGTACACAACTTTCACATACATGCTTCCCTGCAAACTGTACAGATGACATATTAAATTATTAAAAATCATACTCGGTTTTGCAAGAAATTAAGTAGACATGCACAGAAGCTAAAATATTAAGCAGAAAAATCCTTCAAAGGGCTTTAGCAGATTCAACGTTAGAAGTTTTACAGGTTAAAAGTTTTCTGTGACATAGTACATCTTTGGATGTTTCTCATATAACCAGAGGCTATTAAACCCTTTGAGAAATGTTTACATGTGTTCATTCTTTTAGTCAACAAAAGAAATATCTTAATCTCTGACATTTATAAGGCAGTATTATTAGTTATAACCAATTTTCAACTTAGTACTTTCTAGGGAATTACAGGACTTTTCAATGATCTGTTTTTTATCAGCTGTGGAAGCTACAGTATACGGTGAATGAAGTCTGTATGCATTTCCTTCCTCACGACCAAAAGTTGGTGGGTGAGTGGGTTGGAAGACCAAGAAGAAATTCATCCTACCCGTGTTTCCCTTTAATAATGCAGAACTAAGTGAATTCTCAAAGGGTCAATAGGAGATCATAATGTCATTGCAATGACTGTATGGGCTCATGCTCGACACTAATGACACCAATCAAACCGATTAACGAATGGCTCAAGGTAAGTGGAAATGGCAGATGACACACACATGAGTCTTCAGAGCTGACCTTTGGACTGTGGGCCTCAAGTTTCAGCTGCATGAGCTGTGCTAACGTGTGCTCCCGGACACTACTCAGCTCGGCCTGCTGCCGTCTCAGCTTTATCAGCAGCAGCGTAAGCTCCTCTGGCTGAAGGAGTACAATTTAAGAATCCAAACAGTGGAAAACAGATTAATTGTTGTCTTAAGTGACAGATATTAAACCAAGATTTCTTGGCAAGTTTCCTCTTACGGCTCACATCAAACATAGTGCCTAGGCACTATGATGATAGGTCCTACACAAATGCATAGATATCTAGAGAAATAGAAGGAACAGTGTTACTTTAAAAGATGCAGCAAAACAACTGTATATTAAGGCAGTTTCTCAGAATTCATGAAAGAATACTTAAATGTTAAGTGTAAAAAAGCACAATGCCAAAAAACCACTGTAAGGTTTGTGCATAAGAGCTATTAAAAATTACCATTAAGAGACATTTTTCAGTGATGCCTGAGATTTTACAGCAATAGAACAATACCTGCATGTCCAACACTCCATTTTAGAGAATAGAAGGTCAATAAAAAGCATTGAAATTCATGTAAAACTTGGAGGACAGCTTCATATCATTAAACTCAGTACCTGGGATCTATTAATTGCTTCCTAGTTATATTTTGAAATGTCACTAGTAGTGTGTTCACAGGATATTTTAAATGACCAAAAGATCAGTTTTTCTTTTTTAAGAAGGGTTAAAAAAAAAAAAGAAGACAGTATTTAATACCAACAGAAAAGTTCCATGAGTACATAAACCCTCCTCCCGCACTCTGGTTCCTGATTGGTTACTATGATCACCAAGAGGAATAAACTTTCAAAAGTAGATAAAATTCCTTAACAGGCCAATCTGATATGCTTTTCTTTGTTAGATATGCAATAAAGTGTGGTCATTGGCAGTCTTATAGGCCATAAAATATTATCTGGTATTTCTCTGAGCTTCGTTATGATTAAAAACTCAGGAGGGGCCAGAGGGAGAACCTCATCACTTCAGGGCTACAGTGCGGTCTTAAAACTTCCAGGCCAAAAAATGTTCCTGAGATTGATTTTCTTGCCTGTAACACAGTATTACACCAGCTTTCTTCTATTCTGTTCATTTGCCATTTGTCTTTATATTCTATACAACTTTTAAGGGACAGAAATAATCTTTAACTGTTAATTTGAAATTATATGAAAATTTATTGCCCTTAAGCTTACTTAGAAGTAAGCCAGAGTTACTATGGGATTCTTCAGATAAAGATATCTATAAAGATGAGACAACAGTCTTTTATATTAAAGAGTCAAAGAATATGTATGTACGTGACTTAAAGAAGAAATTTCACTAACAGGAGAAGAATCGCCGCTTTTGCTCTGATGCCAACCACATCTGGTGACCTCATGACCATGGGAGAGTCCGTGTCTTATGATCACCATACAAAGCTCTTGAGGTCTTGCCAAGGAGGAGATAGGGTGGTGTAAGTGATTCAGACAGTGTAAGACCCAGAATGATATTTGAAAGAAATATCAAAAGAAGGAATCTTGAAACTCTGGTTTTATTATTTACTGAATTAAAAAGATAGTTTTCAAAAGGATGAAAGATTCCAGAAAGTTTGCTACATATTTAAATTTTGAGGCAAAATAAAAACAGGCACATTTTTTGACCCACACAAAAGGTGGTAAGTACATCTTACCCTAACTATCCACCAGAGGGAGCAAGGCAGAAGATAAAAATTCGTAAGACGGCACTCGGCATTATCTTATGATAAACGTCTGCTTCGTGGCAGACCACCAATCTAATATTTAAAAATTACGACATTTAAAAGTTTTCAGTTTTACTCAAGCAATATTTATAACCTTTAATAAGTAAGCTGGAAATAGTTTAAAGCCAGGATACCTTTCTTATAACTTAGCGTGTAAAAGATTCAGAGATGAAATAAAACATCTGCAAAACACATAAGATGAATTTGTTTTGATTCCTGCAGGAAGAGAATTTTAAATGAACAACTACACAGATCTTCAAACCACATCTTCCCAGGAACTGAGACTACCTATTGATATGAATGCATAGAAAAAACAAGGCCATTAAAATAAAATGGAATAATGGAAGTCATCTTTTCTATGTAATGTGAAGAATAACAGTGTCCTGGTAACAGAACTCTTTCCCAGTTTGAATCCTGACAATGAAGTGGTAATGCTAAGTACTTGCTTCCACTTAGTATTTTTATAGTCTCTCTCTGTATAAATAAGTAAATCAGATTTCCCACCTCTAAAGTAGTGAATCTATGCAAAAATTCATGGGAGAAATGGCTTTTTAAAAATTCTGTTAAGTTTATTTATTTGAGAGAGAGAGAGAGAGAGAGAGAGAACACACAAGGCAGAAAGAGAGCGAGAGAGAGAATCGCAAGCAGGCTCCATGCTGGCGGCACAGAGCCTGATGCGGGGCTCAATCTCATGAACCATTGAGATCAGGACCTGAACAGAAATCATGAGTCAGATGCTTAAGCAACTGGGTCCACCCAAGTGGCCTCCAGGAGAGACTTCTTCATAGGCCCAGAGAGTGACCACACACAGTTTCTTGCTGGAGGTGTTCCACTCATTAACTACTCCAACTTCTGCTTTAAGAATTAGGGAATCAGGGCACATGGGTGGCTCAGTCAGTTGAGCATCCAAAATTTAACTTTGGCTCGGGTCACAATCTCATGGTTTGTGCGTTTGAGGGCCTGTATTGGGCTCTGTGCTGACAGTGCAGGGCCTTCTTGGGATTCTCTCTCTCTGCCCCTTCCCTACTTGTACACTCTCTGTCTTTCTCTCTCTCAAAATAAATAAACTTAAGGAAAAAAAGGAATAAGGGAATCAACAACCAATGCAGTAAAGAAACCCACCCAGACATTTAGGGAGATGTCTCCAGATAGTGAAATGGCCACACAATCCCAAATTCTACTGATGTACCCTCCTCCACAAAAGTAGCAACAGCTTTTCTTTGGGGGGAACCTCTCTGAAAATTCAAACCTAAAAGCTCTGTCAGATATGTGCTATCATGTGTAGCACATAAATAAAACATGATATGATAAATAAGAATACTGAACTCACCGTTTTGCCTTGGAGGCTCTGGGGACTAATAGACTGTAAAGTCAGGGCAGCTGGCATTGACCTCCTGTCAGGCACATAGACGTGCTAGGAAAATAAAGGTACAATATAAATTCTGTGGTCAATGTCAATGATGAGAAATCTTAAATTTACATTACAAAATATAATTTAACATTTGTTATTAGTGTTAATGAAAGTAGACATTAAAAGTTGGTTGCAAAGTGTTATCTGAAATTGTATCAATGAACTTTTCATACTGTTACTTTCACACCTATTAGTTTATAGGCATACTTAGGAGATACTGTGAGTTCAGTTCCTGACTACTACAATTAAGTGAATTATGCAATAAAGTGAGCCATATGAATTTTCTGGTTTCCAAGTGCACGTACAAGGTATATTTGCACTATGCTGCTATTAGGCATGCAATAGCATTACGTCTAAAAAAAAGTTCCTTAATTAAAAGATACTTTACTGCAAAAATTCTAACTATCATCTGAGCTTTCAGTGAATGGTAATCGTTGATCACAGATCTCCATAACAAATGTAACAGTAAAAGAATGGTTTGAAATAATGAGACAATTACCAAAATGTGAGAGACAGAAGCAGCAAATGGAGTGGGGAAAATGGTGCCGACAAACTTCCATGACATAGAGTTGGTGCAAACCTTAACTTTGTAAAAAAAGAGGTATCTGCAAAGTGCCATAAAGCAAAGCACACGAGAACGAGGTATGCCTGTGTTTATGCTTTAGATGAATTTTCCCCCCATCTCTGATTTTGTAATATCAAACCCTAGTCATGTGGAAAGTGCTGATTCAATGAGCTCTGCAGATGCTGACACGTGTCAGTCAGTATACAATGCCAGGAACACACACTTGTTCATACCACCACTGGTCTGTAAGCACCAGAAAGCTGTCAAGCTCACAGTGGCAGATAGAAGATTTCCAAAATTCTAATTTTTACTTGAAAGCTCAAATTTGTCATCAGGGACAAATACTGTTGGTTGTTTTCCTGGAAGTGACAGGATGGATAACATTTCACTTTGAGAAGTGTCTGTCAAATGCTAAGTGTGAACAACCGTAGTTTGTCTGTCATTTATTCTTTCACGTAAAAATGGTGTTTCAGGAGAAACAGAGCTAGTTCAACTTGCAACTCAACCACACAAATCTTTTTCTGTGAGTCAACCCTGATATTAGCAGTTTGGTATGCAAGAGAAATGCTTTAAGCACATTTCCCATTTCATCACACACACACTATGAAGATGATAAATAATGAAAGGTCGAGATTGAATAAAATTACCTTTCATTGTTTCATCAAAGGCATTTTTAAGTGAAACTGCTCCTTCCTTTATTTTTGCTGCCAGTATGTGGCAGGGAAGCATTACGAGGACCATGGTAGAGTTGGAGTCGCCCTCAATTCACGCTAACATGCCAGTACCCACCGCTGCTTTTGCACTCTTAGAAAATGGTAATACAATGAATAATGTCTTATTATTGCTGTTATAGCTTCCCTGAAAGGGTCATGGGAACCCCGCAGGGGTCCATGGACATACTTTGGGAACCAATGATCACATCAAAGAAAATGACAGGACAGTTTGAAAGAAAATTTTGGCAATGTTTAAGAAGTTTTTTGGGAAGAGGAGAAGACAATTAGTTGATTAGGAATTAGAGAGCATACATTCATTTTATATTTGTTTTTGAAACAGATAATAGGGGTGCCTGGGTGGCTCAGTTAGTTGGGTGTCCGACTTTGGCTCAGGTCATGATCTCACAGTTTGTGGGTTCAAGCCCCATGTCGAGCTCTGTGCTGACAGCTTGGAGCCTGGAGTCTGTTTCAGATTCTGTGTCTCCCTCTCTCTCTGTCCCCCTCCTGCTTGTGCTCTGCTCTGTCTCTCTCTCTCTCAAAAATAAACATTAAAAATAAAAAAAGAAATAGATACAGATGATAAATTTAGGCCAAAAATAATAAAAATACTAATTACCAAGAGAACATTTTTCAACCACATGCTAATTATCAATCAGATTTCTCTTAAATATTATTAGTTTTTTTTAAAATCAAAGATGATTCAGTTGTTGGATGTACAAAGTGACAAAACACAGGACTTTGTTATGATGGAGTTCAAAGTGAGCCTTTTTTGATCTGGCAAACTAAAGCTTCCCCCAAGAAGAAAAGTTTCTGACTGACTTAATCATTTCTAACTAATGCTTATTTATGGAAAATATATAATTTATATCAAACATACACTTTATGTTATAACTGAAGAATTCAGTCTGTCAGAAGGAGTACATTTTAAAGTGGTATAAAATAAGAAATACTTTAGAATTAAAAAGAATGTGACAGAAAAATTCCTCTTCATTTTAGGACAGACCCTAAAAAACTGGTTGCATACAGAGTGAATGATCAAAATATGTGCTTTAGTATGATAAAAAGCTAACCAACACAAAACACTCTGAATTAACTCTAAAAAATCTACTAAGCAATGCTTAAACCAACATCATGTACCAATTAAAATACCATCTCTATGTATATCTTAAAAGTACATATACCAGTAGGCATTGTTATTCTATTAACTCAGGTACATAAGGAGAGATTTCAATAAGCCATATATGCAGCTGGTTAGAAGAAGAGATTAGCACTTTTCTTAAAAAAATGTTTATTGTGAAAGAGAGCAAGAGTGAGAGTGAGCGAGCGAGTGGGGAGAGGGGCAAAGAGAGGGAGAGAGAATCCCAAGCAGGCTCTGAACTGTCAGTACAGAGTCTCATGTGGGGCTCGATCTCATGGACTCATGAACCACAAATCATGACCTAAGCCGGGATCGAGAGTCGGATACCTAAGCAACTGAGCTACACAGGCGCCCTGAGGTTAGCACTTTTATCTTAGCAAGGAGCAAGATGAACCTGATGCAAGAATACAGGCCTGCTGAAAGAGGACAGGTATAAAATTTTCAAGTGTGTAAAAAGCCAATACAAATGTAAGTGGTCTTAACCTACATGGAAAGCTGATGACACAGGCTATGGAGCACAGAGGAATGTATACACATCTGCTCAAAATAACTATTTCTGTGCTCTTGAAAGGTGATGTGTTGGAAGCCTAGGTTTTTATATGTGAGATTCTGACACAGCAGATTATTCTTTTTTAATTTTAATTTTTTAAAAAAGACATTTATGTTTTTTTTAAAGGTTATTTATTTATTTTTTGAGAGAGAGAATGGACACATGGGGGAGGGGCAGAGAGAGACTCCCAAGCAGGCTCCGCACTGTCACCAGAGATCGATGCGGGGCTCAAACTCACAAATTGTGAGATCATGACCTGAAACCTAGAACTGGAGGCTTAAACAACTGAGGCACCCAGGAGCCCCATATTCTTTCTTATTTTTTTAAAACAAAGGAGTTGCCTTGCCTATCTGTTTTGTTTCTCACATTAAGAAAAAGAACAGGTGAACAGAAATAAAACCCGACATCTGTAAAGTAGTAGTTAACACAAGATGAGTGGACATGTTACCTTCGGGTGATGAGCCCTGTGCCTGCGGTCGACAGTCACGTCTCCTCTCTGAATTGGTGAAGACACTTCCGATCTGTATGTTCGTTGAGGGGAGTATCCCTGATAAGCAGCTATAGACCCGTGGGAAGGGGACGTGGGAATAGAGTGCATCGTCTGATCGGAAATGTTAACCATGGTCTTGGGACTGGTCAAAGTCCCCTGACGAGGGAGCGTGCTCTGCTTGCTATAAAACTGACGCTGCTGCCACTCGTACAGCTGCCACATCGTGTCATCTCTCATCGATCTCCGCTTCTCTTCTGCGCCAAGTCCTACTGTTTTGTCACGAGTGGAAGGGGTTACACTGCAGATGCTTTCAGGCCGGGCCTTGCTGTTTCTGGGGAGGGTTCTGTAACCTTCTGGATAGCGGGCCATAAGCTGGGCTCTGTGGCTCGGCATATTTCTTGGTAACGTTTGGTATGAAATTATTCTAAAATAAAATAAAATAAAAATTGAAATGTAAAAAATGAAAAAGAACATTGTTTTCCAGATTCTAAATTAGAGTAAAAATTTTTTTCCCTTCTGGTAAGTGAAATATATCTTGGTATTTACTTTTAAAAAGGTGATCAAAATATTACACAAGATATAAAATATTAATGAACAAACATTTAACCTTTTTATGAAATTCATATTGACGACTTTACTATATTAAGTAAAAAGCATCTTTGTTATTTACAAAAAAAGACTATTAATTCCACAGAAGGTACAGTTTGGCTAAAGAAAAAGGAAAAATACTTATTTGTAAGAATATCCAAGATCTAATCTTAAGTTTGCCTCCATATCCTGTTTGTTTTTATGTAACAAACTCCTAGACTCTTTTCACACAGGTAAGTCGGATTTCTGTGTCGCAATGGAACAGTAACGGGTCTGAGTTGTCCTTTCGAGCAAGAACACAGGAAATGAATCACTGCAGGTGGATGTGACTCCTCTATTACAATGTTTCCTTCAGAAAGCAGGACTGCTTCTGGGAAGAAATGCATCAGCACATTTGTGGTTTGAAAAGAAAACTCCCCTTCCTATCTTTTCTTAATTTGAAAAATAAAAATGACTTGAAGCTAAAGTTCAAAATTTAACTATTTAAAGACAAAATACTTACACATGATTATATTCAGATATACAACTGCAAATCTCAGGAGTTCTACATGTTTCTAACTTGGAAATGAATATTCTACCTTGGCATAAATGTTTGTGGAAGGCTTTTTAAAGTAATCTAAAAATTCCTCATGTATATTAAACATCTAAAATAAAGTTATTTTAAAATGTTATATTTTGGGGTATGGATACATAAGGCATATTACTAAGCACAGATTATTCCAGTGTCCTAAAATGAGAGAACAAAGTATAATTTTAGTTTACAATTTTTAAAAAAGACTCTGATTAAAAAAAAAAAAAACTGTTTTAACTATCCTTTGCTAACCTCATGCTATAGGTCAGATACATTATATTAAAAAGTTCCTTAAAAAGTTCCCATTTGTGTTCCCCCATTATCTTCAGAGGTAGGAATAAAGTGTAATTACAATTCAAATACTAAACGTGAACATAATCTTTTTAATAGCAATAACCACAATAAAATCTAGATTTAAAAGATCAATATTAATCATAAGTATTCATCTTGCTAGCATCTACACTGGGCATAAATCTATATTCTAATATAAAATGTAATACAATAAACCAAATGTGGGGGAGATGGGACCTCATACACTCAGGTTTTCTGACCACTTTCAACATTAACACATTTCTTCTGTGCACTATTTTCAACACACAGTTTGGAACTGTGCATGGATGATTGCATGCTATTTTGCTGTCTTCTACCAGGTGTTAAAGTGTCAAAAAAGGTGGTGACCACATAGACCAGAAAGGGTAGAAGACTTAATGTGTGAGTTACCTGACCACACTCTTTCACCATCTGGGAATCCATGCTGATAAGCTGGATGGCAGAGACGTTTGACCCAAAGACTATTATCAGTGACAATGTGTAAACTCTAATGTATTGCAGTAAAAAAGATTTCATTGTGATTAGGTGTAATGAATTGGGTGCATTTGAGCTTAGAGGAATGGTGACAATAAAAATCCCTGCATAATTTGTGCCTACTAGGGCAGTAAAATTATGTTACCTACCAGAGGATGTCTCAAGTTAAATATACTTTTTTTGTGGCCTAAAGCACCCACAGACGGGATAAAGCTGTGAAAACTATGACAAAACAGTAAAGTAGGAAAAAGCCATCGATCAAAAGTCAGAAAGGCCAAGATTCTTGCTCTCCTACTTATATACAAGGAGACCTTGGACGAACTACATCTTCTGAGAATGTTAGAGAGAGTGCTGTTTTGTTTGTTTGTTTGTTATTTTGGCGAGGGGTGGTGTGTGTTTTGAGGAGAGGGTAGGAAAGTCCAAGAGGTCATACTCCTTTTAATTTTTTTTTCTTTTTTAAAGTGATCTCTGTACCCAATGTAAGGCTCGTACTCATGACCCCAAGATCAAGAATCATAGGCTCTTCCAAATGAGCCAGCCAGGTGCCCTCCTGGCTCCTTTCAGTATGTGGGTTAAAGGTGGAATTAGTGAGCCCGCTAGGAGTGGCATGCAATGTCTTACTTCCTTAAGCAGCACTCTTTTCATTATCCCAATGATTCCCAGACTTTTGGATTTAATAAAAAAGAAAAATAACCCTTCTATTTAAAAAAATTTCCCGCAACCCATAAAAATTATTTTAGAAAATTTACTCTTTTAATTGTAATGATTTAATGTAAAATAAAAATGCACTCCATATCAGAAAGGGCATAATCTTAAATGCTACTAAAGACTTTCATATGCTACCCAAATCTGGAAAACTGAAACTTTTGGAGATTTGGTTTTCTCATCAATGAGATGATATGATCATAAAGCCATCTTACAGTTCTAAACTTCATGTCTTATGTATCTGAAATATTTCCAGTTTCTTCAACCATTCTCCCTAAACTAAATTTTCTTTCATCATGCGGTTTTCAATGTCTTTACTTACAACAGGCTTGCTTGAAATTGAACATGCCCCCCCCACTGCAGTGGGGCTAACCACCGGATGCCTTTGGGGCTGGAGTGAAGGAGAAAGGTACCCAGTGCTCTGATATAACCAGTATAAAGATTCTTTATTCTTTGCTGCTTTCTTGCCACAAATATTTCCTCTTTTTAAAATTTTTTTCCCTGCTTGGTCTCCCTTCCTATCCACTACCTTCTCTGTTAACAACAAAGCTAGGAACTGGAAGAAGGCCAGAGCTGGCAACCTCCCAGCTATCAGCTAGGAAGCAAGTTGGTCAGAGAAATAGATACTATCCTAGAACCTGTGTCCTAGGACGAAAGCAATTTACCCTGATATACCTTGATTTCATCATTCACAAATTCAAGAACTATTATAGAGACCTTAATATGCAAAAAGCTCTGTACTAAGCAATAAACTATATAACATAGAAGCATATACTGAAAATATAAATGTTAACTTTATATCTAGTTTGGAAATATGGGAAAAAACTATTTCTAAACATAAAAGGAATGAACATATATTTTTAACCTAAAACAATAAAAACTGCCCATAAATTAATGTTTACGTTCCAGCTCAGAAAATCTATTGCACCAAAACCCTCCATCAGTCCTCTGAAGCGTTCACAGTATGTGAGCTGGACCCTCCCGTAGACATGGATATTAAGCGTGAGCCACTAACCTATCATGTGATCATTCACGGTATGCTATTTCTCTACTGAGCTTGGCTAATTAGTGACTACAAAGTTTAAAAGGCTCTTCTGCCATCTTTGGAAGCACTTTTGAAGAATTTTAATACAGTTAGGTTATTTTCAAGTAAATTTATTTTTACCGCATATACTTTCTAGCATTTTGAGACCTGTTTTTCAAAAACTAGTTTCCTTCAGTGGTTTTCCCCAAAGAAATTCAAATTAAGCAAAGTGTGATTTACTTTTAAGTGAAAGCTTAAGAAATGAACACTGTAAGCTCCTTCATCAGGTTTGGTGCTCCATTCACTAGCAGCTGCCTGTCAAACACCATGAAAACCCTGTCCCTGTGATTCTGCCATGCAGAACAATGGATTAAGGCACCATGCATCTTAACAGTGCCTGCCACTCAAAAGAAACTTTAAAGCTCTGTTCACAGATGCAGGGATCTACTATTTGACTAAATATTAAACCCCTTTTCTTTCTATTAGAACTTTAATAATAAAAGTGAGCCTTTCATAAAGTTTTACAAGATGAATTATACTGTGAATAAACTTTATGCTTCTTTCCACCAATAAAACTTATTTCATTATAAAACATCCCAACTATTTTTAAAATATGAAGTTCATATAATAATGTAGGTGATATATCTCAGTGACTCAAAGTAGACTCTAGCCAGTGAATCCAGAGTTGGAGGGGCTACGCAGAGAAAATCTTAGCTCAAAATAACCTTCAGAAGCTGTAGGTCTGCATTCGAAAAAAAGTCACACAGAAAGCCTTTCTGTGTGCTAATTATACCAATCAAGAGACCTAAAAGTTCTTTGAAACTATTATTTATGCTCAACAATAAAAAAACAAAAACAAAAACATAACTTACAGATGTTTGTCAATCTACTTTAATTATATAGTTTCAACTGTAAGAAAGTATAGAATCATTGAGGAAAAGTGATTTCACTAAGAAGCGAGGTTTAATTTGCTGAGTACAGACTCAACTAATTTTCTGGCTGGGATTTTTATTATTGTTTCCCGGAAAATGGTTACCTTACCTTAAGTACTACCATCCATTCCTTTATTCCCCCCAGAACTACCTCTGGCTTTCCTTCTGTCTGATCACACATTATTTTTGAAATAGCAAATATTTCTCACAAGTCTCCCTTGGGAAAATCAGAAAAGTGAGGAGTCAGGGTGGAGAAGAAGAAAATGGAAGTGTACACACTGCAGGAGTGTCTTGCAGTGCTGGCTGAGCTAACAAAAGATGAGGCCAAGTGTACCCAGGCCTTTGAGCTGCTCCTGAAAGGACAGATTTTGGCTGACAGCTGCAGACATCAGCCATGACAACTGAGCAAACTGGAAGAACATTCTTATACCTCAGAAGTTTCACTGTTAAGTTAATCTTCATTTAACCAAAACATCATTAAAGTCATTGTTTTTTGGTTTTCTACTTCTGAGAGGTAAGAGTCAAAGTAACTCTTCAGGTAATTTTTCTGTGCACAAGCACTCAATTCTTTTTAAGTTTGCATCACCACATTCTGGCCTAATGACAGAACAGCTTCTCATTGGGAGGTGCCTGCTTTTCTTCCATCTCCTCTGGCCTTTATTTTTCATCTCCTTTGCAGACCCCCCAATTATTTTCCCCTTAAATGTAAATGTTCCTTCAGGTTTTCCTGTGGGATCTTTATTTTATCTAGCTTCCAACTGAATGAATTTATCTATTTTCATCCTTACCTTAAGTGCTTTAGATATAATGATGATGCCCCAAAGCTTATTTCAAGTCCAGACTTCTCTCTGGAGCTACAGACTACATACAGGCTATCTCAAAGTGAACCTATGCTCTTTCTCTCTTCCCAGATCTTTTCAATGTGGTAAAAGGCACCAGGCAAACGCTGATGTCTAGAGTCCTAAAAGCAGGGGTCACTCGATTTTTCCCTATCACTCAAACTAGACTGAGTCAGACTAGTTTGCAATTAAGCACAATGAAGGAAGCACTCAACTAGTCTTGTCAATCATACTTTAAATATATTCCCCACACCCCCCCCATTTCACTTATTCCAATAGCTTTTGAGCTTTCTCTAATTCATTCTCCCAATTCTGTAGCAGATCTTTCTGAAACACCAAATCCGAAAACATCTCTTCTGGCTTATGTCTCCAGCCTCGGTTCTCCCGCATCATCACAGGGGTTGTACCTAAGCCCTACTGGAGGTCTCTGGATTCCTGTCCAAGCTCCATCAACCCTGCAGTTTTGCGTATCTAAACCAAGACCAGCCTGCCACCCTTTACAACTCAGCTTGTACTTCCTTTCCTGCAGAACAGTTTTCCTGGACCTTTAGGTCGTGCTGGTTGTCCCTGAAACCTGTTCTTGTAAGCATCCTATTCTTCTTTCATTTGTCACAGTATATTGCACTTATGTATCTAACCTTCTCCTCTATTAGGTAAGGGCCTCTGTGAGAAATCTGGACAGAACAATGGGAGACAGAGAAAAAACACTTATGTCTGATTACCAGTAAGAAAAGACAAATGAAGCTATAATGTCTCAAACACAATTTAAACTAATACTTTTCAACAGGTGACTCAGAAACCAATCTTTGCCAACAGTACGAAAGAAACCTGGGTTCAGGACATGTATGACAAGACACTTACCCCCTGGTTTCTTCTTCATGACCCCTCCCTTTCTGGATTTTAATCCACTGTTCCAACTGTTGCATGGAGTTTGTCCTCTGTATGACTCGATCAGCCTCTGTGTGTAAGGGCCCAGTATTTGGGTGATTTCCACCACGAAGATCTGCCAGGCTGACGTTGATAGTTTTATTCTCAGAACCATTCACATTAACTGGCCTATAGTGTCCAGCCTGAGCTGCGCACGTTGACCCGCTCTCATATTCAGATGGCAGAGAATTCAACTTCACGCTGTTAATTTTTGTTAAAGGTCTATCATGACCATCCTTCTGAAATCCATATTTTTCAGCTTCCAATGCCTTTTTTTCTTCATTTTTGCTTATTTCCTTGTTTTTCTGGTTATTCTGGACCTCTGGTTTAATTAGCACTCTATGGTTGGGAAAGATATTGATTTCTTTAGTTGGTGCATTTTCAGATGTAATCTTGTCCACTCTGAAATCAGAGAAGAAAATCATAGTAAATCAGAAGAAATAATGCACATGTTTTTTTCTTGGACTCAATCTAGGAAAAATGTAAAATTACCTTTGCTTTATGGAAAAACCTGAAAGGGTCATAGAAAACAAGTCTGTATAAACCCCCAATGTTGTGATATGAAAATTCAAGCACAACACCGAAATGCATAAATAGAAATGAAATGAATAGAAATGAGGGAGGGGAAGAAGACATAAAATATATGGCGTATAAAGCACTGGAGGATAAAAAGTGATGAGTGTCCCCATTAGAAATCTGGAAATAAAGCAAATTAAGATTGTCCTTTGATAGTAAAACCACAAAACCCACACGTAAAGGACCGTGGCAGCTAGTCATTTGAAATAAACAGTGGGGCTTCCAGACAGGAGGGTTAACTCATCTTGAGACGAACATGAATCTGGTTTATGGACATGGCTGCACCAAGAAATTACAGTCTGATGCTGTCGAAGATCTGAACCATATGACTGACTAACTCTATCTGTACTCAAGAGGACCTGACTTTCGGTGAACAGCTCTTACAGCCAGACTGCTGTAGCTCCACCTCTTACTAGCTGTGTTTGTGGACAAGGTACAGAAATTTACTATGGGTGAAATTGTAGCACCAGGGCTATGGGATTGTGTGAGGATCAGATGAATAGTTCAGTGGCTGCCGCAGACTTTATTACTATTATCATTCTATCTCATCAAGCAATTCTGGATTAGAATCTGGCATCCCATGTCCATCTCCCCACTGGAAGAATATGCTGCTTAATAGTACATGGCTGGGCCACTGGACAGTTTTCCTGCTCACCATTCCAGTTGTTGTATCTAGGTCTTTCTGAAGAGAGTCAGCGTCTCTGAAGCCAATCACTTCCAGACTCTGACAAGACCAAGCTGAGTGTCTGAACCTGCATGAAACTGCCAAGATCACGCCATGCTGGGAGGCCTTTCAGGAACTGGCCAACCTTCTACACTTCAATATATAATAATGTTCCTATCAGATCTCCACTGTGGTATTACAGCCAGTTTTGGTGAGGAGTAGGAAGCACATAACCCATACATATACGGCTATAGATAGAGTTAAGAATATGATTCATGAGGGTAAAAAAAGAAAAAAGAAAAGAAATGTGACTGGCTACTTGGCCACTTTTCTGGGAGTAAATTTATGAACTATCCATATATGTAGGTTGGATATAATTCATAGCTTCTAGATTGGAAGCAATATTAGACACTGGGAAGGTTTACTAAGATATACCATGGAGGTTGTTTCTCTTAAAAGATAAAATTGTGAAAAGGCTTTGGCTAAAAGCACACTGACCTTTACTAAATTCTAGGGGTGAAGGGGTGGGTTTAACATTGAATAGCAAAAAGCTGAAAAAAGTTTTTAGACTTAGTTATCTCTAGTTTATCTAAAGCTGTTATTTTAAATTAGAAGAGCACTGCCTTTTTTAATACTCATTTTTCCAAAGACTTTTCATTTAAGACATGTAACCAAAAAAACCCTATATACTGACTTTTCGAATAGAACAAATGAATTTAGAAGAAATGAACTATCTAGTTAAAAGCTGGCTGTTTTATCTCTCAGGCAATATGCTCTGATAAATATTTGTAAGTATTCTGGCCATACAAGAAAGAGAGTCCATTACCTTAAAACCAAGAACACAAAATCTCCCTCTACTTATGAATATTGCAATAGTTAAATTCCTTCAGTTTGAAATATTAAGTAAGGCCAATAAGGCAGGATAAAAATGTTAACAGCCAGCATTAGAATAAAAAACATAATTGCTACAGGATAATGGTGATTGACATGAGGCTGAACACAAAGGTGGTCTTCAGTAATTTCTGGCTTGGAGTGCCCGTGTGGCTCAGTTGGGTTTGATTCAGGGTGTGATCTTGTAGTGTGCGGGTATGAGCCCTTCTTCAAGCTCTCTGCTGTCAGCACAGAGGGGATTCTCTGCCCCTGCTCATGCTCTCTCTCAAAAATAATTTCTGGCCGAGTAAATTATATCAATACAACCTGCTAAACATTGTTACAGGCATGTAATCAACTACTAGGCTGCCAGAAGTCCAACCAAAATGCTATTATTTTTATCACCCTAAATTAAAGTAATTATCAGTTTTTAGAGTGGAAAAGACAAGAAAAGAAAATGTTATAAAGTGTTTGTCTAGAGCATTCAACTTTTCTCTCTACTTAAACCATCTGAAATTCAAAAACTCCGTGAATATTTCTTTCATGGCTATTACAATTGTTTACATAAGTTCAATAAGAATCTGTTCATTTTATAATGGAACACCAATTGGAAATACTGGTTGTTTGACCAAAGCTTTGACTGGAATGTCCTGTTTGAGAGTCTTGCATAGGCTCAGAGATGACCTGACAGCTTTAAGGAACTAAGGTTGACTATATGGAACATGGAGCCATTAAGCCTCGTGGAAATGTTGGCTGGATACCTGCTCACAGAGTTCCCAGCAGCCTTCCCAGGTGAGTAAAGAAGGTCACTTCCTGGCAGGTGCAGGGACTTCAGCAGATGTTGGGGACCTTGGGAAGAGGAGTTTGCCCAATTTAACAGGTATTGCAGGCCTGTCTGATGGAAAGTGCTTGGCTTGGCTTCTGGCCCAGAG
>NC_043709.1:87393689-87417116 GCF_006229205.1 Suricata suricatta
AAGCCTCGTGGAAATGTTGGCTGGATACCTGCTCACAGAGTTCCCAGCAGCCTTCCCAGGTGAGTAAAGAAGGTCACTTCCTGGCAGGTGCAGGGACTTCAGCAGATGTTGGGGACCTTGGGAAGAGGAGTTTGCCCAATTTAACAGGTATTGCAGGCCTGTCTGATGGAAAGTGCTTGGCTTGGCTTCTGGCCCAGAGCGGCTACTGAGTTCAACCTGGAGATTCCTTATAAAAGGACCCAGCAAAGCAAGCCTTGTAAAGTCCTCATGAACAATCTGTATTCTTGCTGAGCTTACGTAAATAATTAGGTCAGGGTTGTTTAGGATGGACTTGTTCCACCAATGCATTAGTCTCGATTTGGCTATCTCTGATAATGGAGGTTTTTTAGAGAGAAAAACTATGTTTCAGCAATGCACTACTGTAAATGTTATTCTAGTTCTGAGTGTCTTTGGATATTTGTTGTTGGAGCTTAGGCTTGTTAGTCTGTGAGGATGATATTTAAAGATGGGGATCAGCCCCTATTAAAGTTTTCAGGTATCTCTCTGGAGTTAAGTAGGCCGACTCAGAAGAACCCTCAATCTGGTGAGGTGACCGAGATCCAGTCGATCGGCTTAAACTGACCCTCAAAGACTCTGACTCCTGAGATGAGATCTCCAGCCCTGCTCCAGCCACACCCCGGAAGCTGGTTGGTTTAGCACGCCAGAAGCTTGAGGAATCATCCGTCCAGTAAAATAAACTGTCCTGTCTCTTTGCCATCGGACTGGCAAATGTTGCCCCAGGAAGCTGGGGAAACAGCAAAAGTTCCTGATAGGATGTTCTGTTGGTATTAATTGCCTCTGATCTGGGCATGGGATTTTAACATAGCAAAAGGTAAGGGGAGACTATGCCTCTAACACCAGTCTCTAATGGGGGGGGTCTCAAGTGGTCGCTAGATGGCCCACCAATTTGGTTAAAAATTATCCTGACAAATGAGGAAACAAATTGGCTGTCCTTCTTACTTTTGTAAACCAGACAGCGCCAGATATTAGAAACCCTAAAAGAGACCCTTACCAAATTAACCATGGAGACTGGTGGAAATTGGCTAAACTCTCCTCCCCTTTATAGGGTAAAAATTCCCCTTACACCAAAGAGGACTATGCTAGGTTTTAGGGGAACAACATTACTTCTATGCCAATAGCTCAAGAATTGTACAGGATAGTCTAGCTGTGGTTTGCAACCACCAGAAGAGAAAAGAACAAGAAGCCAAAACCAAAATTGGTATACTTTTAACATTTGGCTCTTATATCATAAATAAGATCATAGCATTTGTCAAAGAGCAGGTAGATGCTATTCTGTTAATGGTCTTAAGAGCATGTAGCCTTAAACCAGAACAATGGTAACATAGCTGACCCAGGATTGGGTCAGTTACAAGACAAGAGGGGGGAATGTAAGGATTCAGATTTGACTCGGGTTTCCCCTCTGACCTTGAAGGCCAGCTAACACCATTAACATTTCTGGGGGCGGGCCTAAAGATGGAGGTTAAGACTAGTCACGCCCTACATGAAGGTCCTAGTCACGCCCTATGTGAGGGTTCTGGGCCCACTCTGTGATTGGTCAATACTCTAAATGTTGTGATTGGGTCCCGCCAAAAGTAACAAGTACTCTAGGCAATGTGAATGGTTAAGCCTGCTGTCAATAATATTGTATAATACTAATTGGATCACTGTACCTATGTCACAATTTCCTGTAACGCCCCCTTCCCAAACTCATAAAAGTCCTACCCAACCTTTGTTCGGGGCTCTCTGGCTCTCTCTGTTCCACCAGCTTGGAGTGAGCAGAGGCCCGGGTTCGAACCTGCAATAAACGACCCTTGCTTTTTGGCTTTGGAAGAAAAAAAAAAAAAAAAAAGGAAGTTGAAATTCTGAGAAAAGGACAACATGCATTGAGATTATTTGGAAATCAAATATGTAAAGTTTGATTCCTTTATTCTGAATAATTCCTTGAAATTTTTACTCTGAGGTTAAAATTATCTTAATATTTTTAATTAATTATTTTCACCTACACATTTTCCCTACCTATCAGTGCTAATCACCGCATCTTTATGTCCATTTGGGTAATTTTTTTTAAGTGTATGTTACATCATACGTGGGACTCGAGCTCAGAACCCTGGGATCAAGAGTCCCATGCTTTGCTGACTGAGCCAGCCAGGCGAACCCTCATTCAGGTCATTTTTACACATGAGATTCCAAAACCAAATTTTCCTTTTATTAGCTTGAAATGTAGAATATGCAAATGGTTGAGTTTTTTTATTTTATAATAGGTGGCCTAGAATTTAATCCTTGGCCTCCTTTCTTATCTCTACTTACTTTTTCCTAGCTGTAACTATTAGTGATTGGTTAAGTTGATGTGGACTTGATATTAAAAAAAAAAACACGAATATATATAGCATCAACTTCAGTCTTTTAACCAACAAATCAAAAGACTTTATTAATGTGCACACTAACCCTCCCCCATCACCAAAACTAAAGATTTATATAATAACAGTTCCCTAATTCCCTGAGAAGAGAGAAAAAGAGAATAAACTTGGAAGTAAGCATCTTCCTTGTATGATACATGCTCAACTGTAACTAACTGGAAGAAGAACTTAATTGTGTCACAGATCTTTGTTCAAATTACAAGAATACAATTTTTCTAAAGCACATTATTCAGCTGCTATTTAAGTAGTTTTACAAACTGATTTCTTCTACTTCTTCATATAGTTGATTATTAAAATGATTCGATGTTCAAAAAGAAAAAAATCACAGATCAATTTTAATAGTATATTATTTATACTCTCAAGGAATTGAATACTGAGGTTTCAAAGGAAAGAAGTTTCAAAAGAAGGAAGAAGGAAGACGTATTTAGAAATAATCTAAATGCGTGCTGAGTTATTTTCTGGAGATATTCATCATAAAACCATCAGAATTAACCAAGAAATGCTGAAGAAATGAAACTCATCAAAAATTTTTATTTCTATTTATTAAACTTCAAAAACATACAACATAGTATAAAAACAATAAAATTACTTCATGAATATTATTTCTCTTCTAAGAGTTAGGCTTTGAAACAGTCTCATGTAGTTTTAAGATAACAATTAAAAATGTACTTACCGGAAATTAAAGGTAATTCTGTAAGAAGAAAGAATATTCAGTTTGAATATTAGGATTCTGGATTCACCTCAGTACACTGATAGGTGAAAATGAATAGAGAAGAAATGTGGAATAATAATGCAGGTGGTATTTCAAATTAACTAAAGGTATATTAATTTAATACAGAACATGAATTAATCCTTGCTTTCTGAGGAAGAAATGATTTCATATCATGACTAATAAAATGATATGTACTATGATAATAATATACTTGCAGGGCATGGAATAAAATGTAAGTGGAAATCATCATTATTTTCCCTACAAGCCTTTACCTTTTCACAGGTTCTGTCTGTACCAGGGCAGCATCCAACATGGCTTTCATCCACAATTCCATTTCCTTTCCTGTATCAGTGCAGAAATAATACGTCCGCATGTTTGGATGGGCTGCCTGATTGAAAATGATAGAATCATTCAAAATAGATACATGGGGTCTGTAAAAGAAAAAGAAAGAAAGTTAAGTAGTTCCTACATAAATCATTACTATCAACTTTTCAAAGAAAGCAAGACTTGTCTTAACACAGTTACAAAAATGAGAGACTTAGGAAAATCAGAATTCAATCTTGCACCTCGTCCTGCCTCTTTGCTGCCCCTGTTCCAGGCACACTTCCTTAGCAATTTCCATTTACTAATTCATACCTCTCTATTCCACAATGCTCCATAAAAATAGAACTACCAAAGAAGCAAATCCACTTGTTATTTAAAGAAGAAAACATGCATTCAAAGAGATATAGGCACTCCCACTACAGCCTTATTTATAAATGCCAGAGATGGAAGCACCCTAAGCGTCCAGTGACAGATGAATGGATAAAGCAGATGTAGTAGACAGACAGACACACACACACTAGAATATAACTCAGCCATAAAAAAGAAAATGAAATCCTGTGACAATGAAATCATGGAGAGACCTGGAGGCTATTATGCCAAGTGTTACAAGTCTTACAGAGAAAGACAAATGTTATATGATTGCGTTTATACATAGGGCCTAAAAAACAAAACAAATGGACAAATGTAACAAAAAAGAAGGAGACTCAAGGATACAGGGAACGAACTTTTGGTTACCAGAGGCAGGAGGGATTAGAGGGTAGGTGAAATAGCTGAAGAGGATTAAGAGGTATCAAATTCCAGGTACAAAATTAAGAAGTCATGAGAATATAACATACAGCATAGGGATACAGTCAGTAATACTTGTAATAACTTTGTATGGTGACAGATGGTAACTAGTCTTATTATGGGGATCATTTCATAATACAAAAAATATCAAATCACTATGATGTACACCTTAAAGTATTGTATGTCGATTATATTTCAATTAAAAACAGATGTTCCAGAACAATCGGCAACAAAATTAATATAAATGTACATGTCCTAGCATTTTGCCTCTGTGTTAGCAATTCCTTTGGTCTTCAAAAGGTGCGGCAGTTAAGGCATTTTGTTTAATCCTTATAGACATCTACACACAAACATAAAAGGTTTACAAATGATTCAAAATGCGATTTCCCTTTAGCTTTTCATCTCAAGGTTCAGAGTTAAAATGTAAATGTTTGGGTTGATGAAGGCATATGTAACTGGTAAGTGGGTTTTTTTGTTAATGTTCATTTGTTTATTTTGAGTGGGAGAGAGGGAGAGTATGGCGGCGGGGGGAGTGGGGGTTGGCAGAAAGAGTGAGATGGAATCCCAAGCAGGCTCTGCACTGTCAGCACAGAGCCCAGTGCAGGGCTTGATCTGATGAACTGTGAGATCATGACTTGAGCTGAAATCAAGTCAGACGTTTAACCAACAGAGCTTCCCAGGTGCTCAGCTTTTTTTTGTTGTTGTTTATTTATTTATTTTGAGAGAGAGTATGAGTGAGTGGGGGAGGGGAAGAGTGAGAGAGACTCCTAAGCAGGATCCACTGTTAGTGCTCGCAGATTGATGCGGGGCTCAAATTCACCAACCATGAAATGACCTGAGCAGTAATCAAGAGTCGGATGCTTAACTGACTAAGCCACCCAGGCGCCCCCACGGATTTTTATTTTTATAGTGGTTCAATCTGCCTGTTTCTGAGATATGAAGCAAAGGTGTGTATCGGAATTGGTATCCAAAGTATGAGCACTGAGTGCTCAGCTTAATGTGAGGCTGACACGACAAAGAAGGACAGCAGCAGTAGCTATATCAAAGTAGAAAAAAAGGCTGAGGTAGAGAATCCTGTGGAGGAAACATTCTTAATTTCCACATAAAAATACCTGTGACACTTTCCTATCATGAACTGAAGAACAAAGAAAAAGAAACAGACTATTTCGGCATACAGTGAGGTAAAGGAAAGAGTACTAAGTATGTAGTTAGTCTGCTAAATATTAAAAGATGAGAGGAATAAATCTGGAGCCACACACTTCACTCCAAAATCTCGACTATCTGCTTCATTTAAAAAGAGCAAATTAGCTTCTTCAAAAATTTTTTCAGAAAGAATCAAGAAGAGGGAAATAAATTCAATGAACACAGTGATCCAAAAAACTACAACAAACAAATCTCACTAGATTGGTCAGAGATATAAAACTATCCACAGAAACTATTTACAAGAAACAGCTTAAAAGGTACATGTTGTTAAAATGATTAAAGCCACCACAAAGTGTCACTGCACTTCGTTAGTGGAGTGTTGGAGAAATGAGTGAAGACCCCTGTCCATATCTGTGATCAGTGGAAGGAAGACCAGGCCAGTGCTACGAAGATCCAGGTACAGCGATGATTCCTGTGCTAACAACCACATCCACGCCTGCCAGCTGTCAAATGGAAATATTTGTAGGTCATGACCAAGTCTGCTACCTCACGTTAAGTCCCACAATCGTCCAAGAAGTTTCTACTCACCACTTTGTTAACAAGCAGTAGGCTCAGTGTCCAAAGATGCTCATTAATTCAGAGGAAACAACATTGCAAAAAAGAGAATTTGCGAGAGAAATTACTATCCTTGTAACAGATAAAATAATTAATATCAAATCAAGTAATTATAGAGAAAATATACTTAACATGCATAGTCACTGTGATGGCTACTTTAACATTCTAATATATTTTTTAAGAGTCTAAGAACCCAGCAAAAAGTCCTACAAGGAGTAAAAATTCAAAAAGCACTTTTGCCAAATTGATGAGCAAATAAAAGAATTAAACTCATGATCAAGGAAGAGTATCTTATGGTTTTACACGTGAAAGTAACTTTATAAAGTTATTACTTTAAGTTACCAGAATCAACTTTGTTATAGCATCTTAAAGTATTTAGTTCTGCGTTTTTGGTTCACACTGTTAATAAAATTTATTGAAATTCCATGCCATTCTCTTCTTATCCACAGTGTTTGCTCAGACATTACCTTTTCATTGAGGCCATCCACCCACCCCCAACCAATATTAACTTTCCTGAGTACTCTTTAAAAGAGTGGATGGGAATTAAAAATGGAATAAATTTTATAATGCTGTAAACATTTTCACTGTTAAATGTTACCCTTATTTTTCCCCTTTCCCTTAAAACAAAATTTTTACATCAAACCCTTTAGAGTTCTTAATTTAAGACTGACTTAAAAAATAAGTGACCTCTCAAATTTTAGTCATAATAGTGAAGCAAAAAATGCAACATAATTTTTGAAAAACAAAAACAAAAAAAACAAATTACCATTAAAGTGGCCTTTTAGTTGCAAACCAGCATATCAGAAGCAGATGGCTATTATTAGTCAGAGGAGGTGGGCTCAGGTCTGCTTGGATTTAATAACTGTTTTAATGTCTTAACTTCACTATTATCTCAAATGTACCTATGTTCACGATGTACCAGACCCAAGAACATCTTTGCAAAGAGTCTCTAAGATCATAAATATACATATATTATGTTAAAAAAACAGCTGTTATCTCTTATAGTACACTTCCCCCAGACTTATTATTGAAACATTTCAAACATATAGTAACCTTTAAAGAATAGTACAGTGACTACCAGGACACCTACCACTCTACTTACCAATTATTAGCATTTTCATATATCTGCTTTATCTAGAAGCATTCTGAAGTATAAAGACACTTGGCCCTTGGATATTTGAGAATATGCCTCTTAATTAAAAGGGACATTCCTCCTACTCAACCCTAAGACTATTCACTAACATTTTAAATATAAAAATGACTATCACTAACATTATCTTTTTGCAATAATACATGGGTTGATATCCATTTTTAAAAATCAGAGCAAGATTCAAATACAGAATCAAAAAAGTATGACTATTTCCTTACCTTAAAAGCATATTTGCGGTTAATGTGATCCTCGGAGGTAAGCATGGCTATCTGAAAACTAGGTAATAGTATGCTTCCCAGGATGCCCTCTTCCTTCTCATCTAAGACATAATTGAACACGTGATTAGAATTTTAAATGTTCTCATGGAGCAGAGTAACTTATCTCAGAATTTATTGGCCAAATCAAAAGGTTCTTACACACAAATGAACTGTATTCATGTGCTGTTTAGATAGTTCTTTATAAGGTGTTAAAGGAAACATTAAATAGCGGAAGCATATATACTTCTTCACCTTCAATAATCTTCCCTATCCTAAGAAATTAGAAATGAGTCTCGCACATCAGAAAAATGTCAATTAGACATAAAAACAGCATACATTTGTTTAGTATATACGCCATATTCTACAAAACCCTTTGATATGTGATTCGTTGAAAATATATTAGCACATAAGTAATGACACGGAAGTTTTACAAAATAATTCACCCACATTTTTGGTAGAATTTAAATGTCCAATCATTGGAAGCAACGTCAAATGCACAGCTGACTTGCTCACTCTTTAGTGTGGCTTAAATGTGTCACTATAAAGCCTTCTTTGCACTATTTTTAGCTGCTTTCCATCCTAACCCATCCCAGAGCCCTCTTTTTCTGTGACTTCACCACCCCCCTCCCAATACTTATGACACACTGTGTTTTATTACTTATTTATCAACTCTCTCCTCACTAGAATATCAACTCCAGGAAGTCATTTAGAATGACAGGAGGAGATACTAAAATTTTTTGAATAAATGAACACATATGTAAATACGTATTTTGAACTATGCTGTAAAAATTTTATGATTTTTAAAACATATAACCGTGGTTAGCTTTTACCAGTCATTCTGGTACACCACAAACATATGGAAATAAATTACAAGCCTACAAGGCAAGCACATAAAATATACCCAGGAAATAACAAAACATTCATCTTGGCACAGTATAGATTCACATTATTAGCTTGCTGCTTGGGGGCAGAGATGTTTATAAAACTTGAAATATATATATAGTTCATTGTTAGGAACCCATAAGGCAAGTTAATAAAGCTGTGCATTAGGCTGATGAACTCAGCAATGAAAAAACCAGAGATGAGAAATAATTCTTTTTATTATGCTTGTCATGTTTTTTTATTACCCTTAAATTAACAAGGAATTTTATTTATTTCCCCCTCATTTCTGAAATACACGTGAAACTTCTGCAAGAAAGAAAGTTGCTGAGATTATTTCTGTAGCTTTTTTCATAATGCAACAATTCTGCTCTTACAATACTGTGCTCATTCATGTGATATAATGAACACAATATAAGAAAGAATGAACACAAGAGCAGATTTAGTGTAAAAGGTTAAAAAAAAAAAGAGGTAGACACCAGTCATGAATTACAGAGAATATGACAGTTTAAAAGAATGAGTCACATTCCAATTTTAAATCCATTTTTGTTCGTATAAAGCATGTAATCAGAGAAAGCTCATGAAGGTGTCTTTATTAAAAAATCATCTTTATCAAATAATAAATTCTCTTATGTTGCATTACTGGAAACTGTGATTTTTCCTAAAGTTATTTCAGAATATGCACAGGCACTGAAGCGCTGGGCGGCTTGACTGGGTCATCATGAACTGTTTCCCAGATGGCACCAGGCAGTTATGAGGGCCTGGCAAGTTATCAACACAGGGTGTCTTGGCTTCCTAAGCTACAAATCTGAGGATCACAGGAGTAACCACAAAGGACTGTTGTGAGGGTTAAATGAGCTAACAGACATGAAGCACTCAATAATGCACTCACCCCATTTGAAGAGTTCAATAAATACTGCCCTTATCATGTTACTGCATATATGAAAATCTTGATCTTCTGTCAAATGACTGTCCTAAGAGTACTTTACATGTTCCTAATCATGGCACTCTTCTGATTGGTCCTGTCAAGCCTGACCTACTGTGTTTTACCCAGAGGGCTTCATATACTGGCAAGCAAAGAGTGGGTACTGAGTGATATTTGTAGAATGAATGAACTCTCTGGGGAGGTTCAGCTGGGCCTTTATAGACTGGATAGCAGCCTAACTTTGTCTCATTTTAGTTCCTTCCCTTCTTGCCACAGGTAATGTCCCTTTTCTGGTCCCAAGAACACTCTCCAAAAAGCCTCTTGCACATTAATCTCCATCACAGAGCTTATTGCTTGGGGAATACAACCTTGGACTGGAACCATAAGAATCTCAACACTGACTGGATTTGAGTAATGTTTTATTTTATTTTATTTATTTTTAACATTTACTCATTTTTTTTTGAGAGACAGTATGAGTGGTGGAGGGACAGAGAGAGAGACAGAATCTGAAGCAGGCTCCAGGCTCTGAGCTGAAGGGCTCAAACTCACGAACAGTGAGATCGAGCTGAACCGAAGTCAGATACTTAATTGACTGAGCTACTCAGGTGCCCCTATTTATTTATTTTTAAATCTTTATTTATTTTTCAGGGAGAGAGAACGAGAGAGAGCAAGTGATTGAGCAGGGGAGAAACAGAGAGAAACATACAGAATCTGAAGCAGGCTCCTGGCTCTGAGGTGCCAGCACAGAGCCCGATGCAGGGCTTAAAACCATGGACCACAAGGTCATGACCTGAGCCGAAGTTGGACGCTTAGACTGAGCCACCCAGGTGCCCCTCAAGTAACATTTTAGAGTCCTCACTTCTACTTCAGCTTTAAAAACATTTGAACTAAAGACAAAATATACATATAATTACAACTGGGTATGTAACTTATAGACTAGAATATTATTACTAATTATCATTACCTAGAATAATTCAATACTTTGTTAACTGGTCTCATGGCTTCTCATTCAAGTGCTAGGGTGATTTTTCTAAAATGTACATTTGATTCTATTATTATTTTCACATTTAAGGTAAGAATTAAAACTCATTAGGATGGCAAACAGAAGGCTTTTGTGCCTTGAAACACTTGTTAGCCTTTGCTCCTGCCATGTCCTTAGGCATAACCTTCATTTCAACACAAGCCTCATGTGTCATTTTACAAGAATGCCATGCTCACTCATGTTTGAACATGCTAAAAGTTCATCCATCTGTCCCAATTCTTTCCTTGTACTCCTGGTCAACACTCATTCAACATAACTGGACACGATGACATTCTTTCTTAGACACCTTTAGATAATCTGTGAGTTCCATGAAGAGATGAGTTTATATTGTTCATTACTGTGTCCTACTACCTAATAATATATCTGGTGCATCAAAAGTGCTCACTGCTAACTATCACCTTAGTCTAAGCCATCATCACTTCTACCTAGTAATTCCTTTCTTCTTCACAATCCATTCTCTGATATCAGATTGAGTAAGCTTCCCACACTGAAGGTCAAAGCATAGCACTCTTACAATGAAAAACATTCAATTCTTTCCTAATGGCATTTAGAAACTGAAATTTCCTAGAAATGCACTGAACTGAAATTCTACTAGGATCTGACATTGGTGCAATCTCCCTCCCTCCTGCTGGCCTTCCAGCTAGGGAAACTGGTTTCCTTGGGCTCCTTGGATGTTCCACTTTCCTACCTTCTTCAAGCCTTTGCAATCTCACTACCCCTGCCTTCAATACCCTGCTCACTCTGGCTCTTCCTTATTATTTAGAGCTTGCTATCTAAAATGTCTGCTGTGAGAACGAATCCAGAGAAATTTTTCATCCATGTCTATCTTTCATACAATGACCTTATTTTCCTAAAAGCATTTGTCATGATACTGTTTATTTATTTGAATTTACTGTCTCCTTGACTTTTCTAGAATGTAAGCTTCATGAGAACTTTCTTTTACTGTTTTGACAGCACCTGCTCAATAAATATTTGTTGAATGAATTAAGTCCCAAGATGAGTCCTGTCAACAGAATGACTATAAAATAGAGAAATCTAACTGCTCTGTCATAATATGCCTGATACTTTGCAAAGAACACTGGGAACTTGAGCTTCCATCTGGTACTGGCTGCTAACCTATTGTAAAAAATAGTAAATCGCTTATTTTCTGTCTTACTCTCCATATCTGTGAAATGTAGACTGATTTGTCAAAAAATTCTGACAGTGCACTGTGTATATCAGTATACCAGACACTTAGAAGGATATAGAAGAAATGAATGGGGATGCTGTGTTCAGCACATAAGAGATCTATGAAAGGAAAAATCTTGTGGTTAAGAGAAGTGATCCTGGCTATGACACGTGCCAGTTGTGAGACCTCAGGCAAACAGTATGACCTCTCTGCCCTTTGGGTTTCTCTTGTGTGAAAAGGCATAAGATTTCCCACCGTGGGAGGGATGAAATAGGTTATCTATGCTAGATGCTCAGCCTACATGCTCAGCATATAGTAAGTGCTCAAAAAAAATTGCAAGGTATTATGACCATCTCACTAAAATCTGGTCATTTCTATTTCAAATCTGACATTTCCTATTGATAAAAGAGTAGAAGTGTATAATATCATAATACGCATTTCCAACCATCTGAAGAGCAGAAGTGACTTAAATGATTTCTTTCCTTTTTATATTTTTTTCTTTTTTACATCATTTCTGTCTAGGGAACCATACTAAAATTAACAAGTGTATCGAATGTTAAATGCATACAGTTAATAATAATATGCAATCTCATATTCAACATGGCTTCTGAAGTCAACATTTACATTTTAAAAATCAGATTAAAAGTTTTTCTCTTTTAATAAAAGTAACGTTAAGTAACAACAGCAAATTACAAGGAACTCAGTGTTCCTTTTGTTGTAAATTAACATAAAAGAATTTTGTATGAGAAGTGGTAATAAACATTTTCTTATTCTCATTTAAAGCTCTAAAATCACTACAAATAAACTGAAAAGAGGGAAGTACAAACTATAAGTTGAGAAATAATATTTAAGTTACATATAATTCTTGACTTTCTGAAAGAGTGGGAAAGCCTTTAAGGAAAATTATAGAGTAAGGCTGGCACTACAACTAAAGATAATACCACAATTGCTGCCTGACCAACATCTCTGTGACAAAATGAAATTTTATAGGTTTGGTTAATTCTGACTCAGCAGTCCTTCTTGACCACAGTTTGCAGTGAGGGAAAAACAGATGAAAATAATTCTAGTAATTTCTAATTTTGAAGGTTGATATGCATTATACTGCTTCAATAGATGACCACAGAATTCTGTCACATTCTTGTTTGTGTAATCACAAAGCAAATTGTAAAATTGTTGATCAGTTCTAAAATCCTATTTTGTCTTGTGATATACTTATCCAGAAAAGTTATAAATTATTCAACATGCTTTGGCAATCTAATTCCTTATGAATGTTTCCAAATAGACTTTAAAGTAGGAAAGATAAAGCTAATGTCCAGGTTCATGATTTTATATTACAGTTGAAGCAAATTTCTATGGAGAGCTCAGCCTATATAAACTTTTCATGGTTGGGCACCAAATGTGTGGTATCTAACTGATCCACATAGCACATGAGGAGACACTTCTCTGGACTTTGTGCTAAAATTGTATTCATCAACAACTTAATAAAAAGAAAACATATTTAGAAAAAGGGTTTATGTCATCCATATAGGAGAAATGAAGACTATAACACCATGCTAAGATAACACCTTTATTTCCTTTCCACCAACACTAGCAGATGGGTGTGTATCCTTTCCACAACTTTCTCCAAGTTTCAGGGAGTCTGTCATTGTTTTAAAAAAAAAAGGTGGGATGGGTAGGATCATAATAATGTCATATTTTTTGTACTTAAAAAAACTGTCAATTCAGTAGAGTAGTCTTTAATACTCTATAGACATTTGCCGGGGAGAAGCGAGTGTTCAATGATTCAGTAGCTGGATCTAACAAAGCTGACACATAAAAAAATCTTATCAGACTAATGACTTTTATCTACTAACTAATGAATTCGAGGTTATTATTACAGAGTGAAGACGCATACACTATTTACATAAAACAAATCAGGTTAACACAACCAAACTACAGAAATTGGACCAAACTCAGACTAATGTGCATGAAGCGCTATATTGTCTTCAGTCATACCTCAATCACTCAGTATGATACATCGATGAAGAAAAGGTGTCCTCGATATTGTTTGTTGATAATAAAACAGCCTAAAGATTGTATTTTTTCTTTAAAAAAAGTATCCACGACTTAACATGAAACAACACACGGAGACAGTTTACAGTGAACTCACCTCTATAATAAAAGAGGCAAAGGTCAGAGAGCACGAACCAGCGTTTCTTCCACAGCTTCATGCCTGTGCTGTCCTGTATTAAATCAGCATGTTAAAGGATTGTTTTCATTTAAGAAAATTCAAATTCAAACCATGTAATCAAATTCATTTCTGATTTATTTTAAATAAGCTTTTATTTATTTATTAAAATTTTTTCTTTAAATGTTTGAGAAAGAGACAGAGGGTGAGCAGGGCGAGACACAGAATCTGAGACAGGCTCCAGGCTCTGAGCTGTCAGCACGAAGTCTGATGTTTAACTGACTGAGCCACCAAAGGTGCCCCGAAAATAAGCTTTTAAAACAAGATGTAGAAACCTAATCACAAAGCAAAAATAAGAAGGTAGTTTTTTTAGGGACTTGTATCACCTTAAGATATTCCCAAGTATACAGGTCTCTGAAGAGTAATACCATCATGTAAAAAATACTGTTGAAGCAATTTGATTTAGCATCGTATTTGTAAGCTATCTGAATTACCTTTTTGTAACACACATGTCTGCTAACATGAGGATAATGTAACTGTGTAGCATTGTGCGCTTTCTGGTAGACCAGATTTAATAAATATGTTAATCTCCGACATGAAGAAAAATATGTGATTTGAAATTATCCCAAAGGTAATGTGATTTTAAATGATTGTGAATAAAAGAAAGTTAGCATACAAATACATTTCATAAACACTTTTTTCTTCTTACATATACAGTTGGGGTTTTGCTCACCCTGCAAAAAAGAATGCTTCTTTGGCAGCTTTTATTCAGTGAATAAAAATACCAAGCTCAAACAAAATTACAGTTACCTCCCTACTGCAATAAAGCAAAACTGCAAGAGTAAATGAAACACACACACACACACAGCGGCAAAAAAGAGGTCACTTTTTTAACACTCTTAATTTATTTTTTGTTGTAACCATCTAAAAGTGACTTTAGAACTAAATAAATTATACAGATAAAATCTTAAAAGACTTGTCCTTAAAACTGACAGCTACATCAATGAACTAAAAAAAAATTTGTAATGGTATATGGTATTTTCAATGTCCTAATAATATTCTTTAATACAAATAATTTAGAAGTTTAGACTTCAATTTATTTTTTTATTTTAGAGAGACGAAGTATGCGTGCACACAAGTGTGAGCATGGGAGGGGGTAGAGAGAGCGAGAGAGAGAGAGAGAGAGAGAGAATCTTAAGCAGGCTCCATGCTCTGAGGCATGATCCCATGAAGCTGGGATGATGACCTGAGCCAAGATCAAGAGTCAGACATTCAACGAAGCCAACCAGGAGCTCCCAAAAGTTTAGACTTTTAAGTTTAGACTTACTCTCCAAATAAACACTCAGTTTAAGTCACACAGCTATTACAAAATAAACACTCACGGAGAGAAACTGATTGTTAACACTTCCGCAATACAATTAATCCAGGGATCAAGAAATAAGAACAAGTATCATCATAAAGAAATTCTGTATTGTCTAGTAGGCTCAATATTACACTGAGCTATCTGACCATAATTTGGACTTATCAGAAAGACTAGTTAAAGAAATCTCTCAGCATGGGTAAGTTTAAATGCCATATGGTTAAAATAGAGATGATTTTTTAAAAATGTTTATTTTGAGAGTGAGAGGGATAGAGGGAGGGAGGAGAGAGGGAGAGGGAGAAGGGCAGAGGGGGAGGGACAGGGAGAGGGAGAGCGCAGAGGCTTATGTGGGGTTCGACCTCATGAATCATGAGATCGCGGCCTGAGACAAAATCAAGAGTTGGATGCTCAAACGACTGAGCCACCCAGGTGTCCCTAGGTGTTGTTTTTTTCAGTAGATGATTTTTAAATAAAAATTAAAAGTTGGCATTCAAGGTACATATTTAATCAAATTAGCAAGACACTGGGAAAACTAATTTGCCTGAATGACTAGGAATTCTTGGGATTTTAACATGGCCCTCTCTTGATAATACATTTAGTTGCCACCACAACTTTCAGATGGAACAATGTCTAATGAATGTATCATGTGTATACATGTATAATCAGAGAGAGAATAAAGATAGATAAAGGTCTTGAATGCTGAATATACCATCTCAGTTATCTGGTGGTCAGTTAACTTGGAAATCCAGCTGCAAACCAGAAAGTAAAAAAGAAAACCACCTATAAGCAGTGAAAAGAGATGTCATGAAGTCCAATTACATGCATCCTTACTAATTCCTGAAGTAATGGCAAGGTTCCAAAAAAGCTTAGTTATCAGGTTTCTTCAAACGATAAACAATATACACCTCAACTTATCAGTGTCTTAGAGTAAGCCATACTTAAGCAAACGAACAAGAAAAGAACAAGAAGAAAAAAAGAAAAAAAAGAGAAAAAAGGAAAAAGAAAAAAATGCACTTAAGAGAGTAGTCTTGAGAGCCTAAAAGCAAAAACCTGAGAAAATTAGAAAAATCTCAATTATGATCAGATTTCTATATAAATTAAAGCAGGGAAGTATATAATTGTACATTTCTCTAATGATTTTTTAAATCAATAGAAAAATGGCCAATACCTCTGTTATATTTTTTCCTCATTTAAACAAATATTTCTTCCTGGATAATTGTAGCATAGTATTGCTAACATTTTCATACAGCATATATTTAATTTCAAATCTAGAAATACCTATAACAAACACATGATCTGTATTCTAAGTAACATCCATTATTTTTTCTCCCTTTACTGTTCTCATAACATTCTTTAGTGGAAATAAAAAGAATCTGGATGACTAATTCTATGGTTCCTTCTCCATTTTATATAATTGACCTAGGTACATTCAGCTGAAAAGGTCTTCTGATTCCATCTTTCTTTCATATTAAACAGAACACAAAAAAATACCTGCTTATAAAGCCAACCTCGCCTGACCACAGGTGCATTAGGATTCCTTTTAATTGAATTTGATCTCTTTCCAAAATTGTGAACTTTTTTTGAGGACCGTGAAGTCTAAAGAGAAAAAAGAAAAACAGAAAAGATGTTAATAATGCCTATGTATTTCTATTTCTTTTTCATAATTTTATCTCTTCAGATTTCTCTGAAACATGCAGGACTTAAATATTTTCAGATGAATTACAGCAATTCTGTTTTTGAGGATATACTTGTTTCCAGTGTAAGAATTCTGCACAAAGAATTTTTCCCCAGGTATTACAAAAAATCACAAGTTTTACAATCTGTCCTTTAAAATTGGGATATGCAATTTTTAAAAAGGCACAATGTGTGGCACTATTTTGTCCTAGTGCTATAAAAACTGAACAAACCTTGGATAAAAATGAACAAATCTTTAAGAATAAATGAAATGTAGAACTTTTTTGCTTTTTGTCTGATTTAATAATGTTGTTTCAATTACAGAAAGTTAACAGTGTCAAGTGTCAAGAGAAATACTCGGGTATAAAATATAAAACATACCACATCAAGTGAACACAAGACTAGAAGGATCTGCTTAACGTCACGTGCTGTTTTCTCCTTTATGGGCAACTCTGAACTTGAATGATACCAGACAGATGGTGTTTACTGTATTTTTAAAAGTATACATAAGGAGATACAGTCTTTTGAAATACTGCATGTTCAGTAAGAAGATTTATTTTGGAAGGAATGGTAGTGGTAATGAACAAACAAAAACAAAGAAGCTGAATTTGAGTTCTCTATAAAGGCAAGTAATATCAAATTATCTCTAATTTTTTAATCTCTCTAGGACCTAGCATATTTCATTAGAAATATGTATAAAACTCAAATGGCACAAAAAGATACACTGGGACAGGTCGTCTCCTTCCTTCCTACCCTTGGGCTCTAGCACCCAAACAACCCCGTAAGGCAACCAATGTCAACTGGGTGTAGACGTGCCCTTACTCATCTAAGACAACTGTTTCCATAGGTATGGAATATCTTTTTTTCCTCAAACGATGACATATATAATACCTACTCTTCCGTTCCACTATTTCTTGGAGATTACTAGATAAAGACGATGCCTATTTACCCACATTGTTGTCAGTGTACTGGGCTTTTGAAAACTTTTTAACCTTTGCAAACTAGATATATGAAAAATGGTGTCCTTTATTGTTTTAATTAGCATTTTTGCTAATTAAAGTTTGAACATCGTTTCTTCATATATTTAATAGTAAAATTCCAATTTCTTGGACGGAATTTTATATAATTTGCCCATTTAAAAAGTAGGCTGTAGGCCTTTTCCTTACTGGTTCATAAAAGTTCTCTAATTATAAAGGAATTATTCTGAATATATGAATTGCAGATATTATGTATGCATGATAATTATCTATGGTTCAATAGCTCCTATTTTCTACTTTGATTTCTGGGTTTTATATCATATTTAGAAAGCCTATCTGTATTCTGTGTTTGTTTTTTAAAAATCTTCCATTATTCTCTGTAGTGCTTTTATAGTTTTGTTTTTAACATTTCAACACCTGACCCATCTGGAAAATTTTCAGTGTAAAGATTCCAACTTTCTTTCCAGATAATGACTTGCTGGCCCTTAATCTACATATCATTTCTCCAGATTTTGATTAAAATATATTAATGAAGCATGATAATGCTCAGTCATCTTACTAGCATTTTATGTTGTACAAGAGTTAGAAAATATTTACATTATTTAGTAATTTATATTAACTTGTAATACTCTACAAAATTTCATTTTAAAAACATTAACGCAAAAACAAAAATGTTACAACAGGCCTTTAAAATAGATAATTGCCTATTATTCATGTCTTTATAATAACCATAATTTACTATAACTGTTCTATTATAAGATACATTATTTTTAATAAAGATTATTATTTTATTATTGCTTGATTTTCTTGCTATCCATTAATTTACGAACTGAGAAGCAATTTTAAGGCAAACTATTTAGATTTAGTAGCATATTTTCCAAGAGTTTGGTAAACTTTTCATATTAAAATTCTAAATTTAAAATATCAACACTGTAGTTTAAAGTATAAGAAACAATACCCAAAGTGGCTTGCTCAGAGGGGCATAAAAAAAAGACTTAATCTCAGGGTCGTGAGTTCTAGCCCCATGTGGGGAGTGGAGATTACTTAATAAATAAAAGCAGTAACTACTTATTTTTATAGACAAAAAGTCTGGAACCCTAGATTAAACAATTAACATTTTTCTTTGTGACTATAAAGAAAAGTCACCCTCCTCTATTTCCATATGACTATGGCACATTTTATATAATAGATTCTAAATATGTCACAATTATCAAGCACACTGGCAGAGAATTTCCCTTTGACAGTATAGGATTCTACATTTCTTTTTAAAAAGTTTGCTCAATCTATGCATATGTAACAGTCAGAAAATGGGATTTCTATGCCATTATAACCTTCATCTTTAAAACTTCAGATGATTCAATACATTGCCATTTTCTCACATAAACATCTATTATATTTGTAAAATTATTCAAAATTGAGCTCTATAATATTTTTTAAAACTCATTAAATTATTAAAATATACTCTAGTTTTATATTCCACGTCACTGCTTAAGTCAATTAACTCAAATGTAATTAGGTTCATGTAATAATAAAAATGAAATAATTCTATAATTCTAAGTCCATTAAAAGTAATAATAATAGATGCTACTAATTATACCAGATATCAGTAATGAACAGTAAGCAAAATAACTTACTCTGCCCACAGGGCTCATCGGATGCACCGCATAATCTGAAGTCATATTATAGTTAGAAGCTTCATTTATCATGCTTATAGGTCGTTCTTTCTTTTCTTCCGATGTCATGGTTGCAACGGTCCTGAAAATATGTCAGAACGCTAAAACTTGCTGTGTATGTTACAATACAGTTTCCCTAGAGATTACAGGGCTGGTGTCCCACTTTTTCAAAAAAAACTGGATACCAGTTAGAGCTTAATAAGCTCTAGAGTCAGAGCTTAATATTAATAAATATTTTAAATATAATTAGCACTTCTCCTAAGCACAGCATAGTTCAAATCATGTTTATTTTAATGAGCATATTATAGATAGGCTACTTGGTCATCTAACTGGAAAATTGAAACTTCAGTTATTAGATGGGCTATTCTATTATTGAAAACAATAATAATATCAAGAGCTATTTTTTGTAAACAGATTTATAGCACATAAAATATTTTCACATATATCTCATTTGATGCTTACAATAATCCTAAGAAATCATAATTTCCACTATCTCTGATTTAAGGATGAGAAAACTGAGCTCAAATTAGTTTAATAATAACTAATTATAGTTTCTCTCAACTTAAATTCTGGACTCTTGAGCTTACTATCTGTGTTGTACTAACAGCTTCTGAGATTACATTCTTCATCAAAGAAAGTTTTAAGTTATGTCCCTATAGCATCTACAGTAAATAGATGGTTTTCTGTTCTACCTGACAGCAAATTTCCAGATAAGAAACTGTTAAATCATAATGTATTAAAATATGGATAGGAGCAGGGGTGCCTGGGTGGCTCAGCTGGTTAAGTGTCCTAGTCTTAACTCTTGATTTCGGCTCAGGTCATGATAGTGTGGAGCCTGCTTGGGATTCTGTTTCTCTCCTCTCTCTGCCCCTCTTCTTGGTCACATTCTCTCTCAAAATTAATGAACTTAAAAAAAGAATATATATACATATATGGACAACAGCAATCTTAATGCTAATGCCATTTAAAATGAAGGCATTCCATGAAATTCTTTACTTACTGTTCATTCACTACAAAAATACAATTGTCCTGTGATGGCTGTCCTGTGACTGGATGTTTACAGGTTACTTTTCTTTCATTATGGCTAAAAGAAAAGAGAAAAAGAGAAAATGCATGAACTTCTATCATCACAAATGTTCTTCTAATATTCTGGTAGCAAAATAGTCATTTATTTATTATAACATTAGTGAATAAAAGGGATGAAATTCAAACCCTAGGTGATGAAATTTCCAAATACACCCTTTCTAGTACCTACCTACCATGTGCACATGTATGTGAATGCACTACGGTTTTACCATATAACTATATGCACCTCCCACCTCCCAACCCTGACCTCAATTCTTTCTTCTATTTTATTAAAAAAATTAAGTTGATTTGGCTCCATGATCACTGCATTTTACATCTGATAAGTGGGACACAAAAAATAAGTCTGAGTATCTACCTACTACCATTATTTTGTATCCTTATTTAGGCTCATCATAGAGAAGTAATACCAAATTCATATATAGTACTAATGAGTATTATTAAAAAAATAGTACCATAGGAAGGGCAATATTTTATGGTGTCTTTGTTTAACTAAAGAATCTTTATATAAATAATGTAATGGAATTGATATTTGTGATACTTGAAGAAACTATGTAATAAATGGAATCTGAAAGAGAAAACAAAAACCTTAGATGTACAAACAACAAAAGAAAGAAAGAAAAATCTACTGTTATGTTTGCTGAAAAAAACTGTTTTGAATTAAGGATGGCTGTTTCTTGGATCCTAAAGACCTTTGCCTAAGAAACACTATTCTTTTTAGGCGGACTGATAAGATTAGGTCTCCTGTTGTCTTCTTAAAATGAGAAGGAAAAAAATTCCCAAACTATTTATCTAAACAAAAAATACTGGATGGCAAAAAAAAAAAAAAGGTGTAATATATACTGATAAATAACACACATTATCATTTGTAAATTAATTTTCCCCTTTGGGTCACATACTATAAGGCAAGATCTATAAGGAAGATCTATCATTTACTTTCCTTACACAGAAAAATTTCAAGATGCTTAACTGAATATTGCTTTGTTAATCTTAAAAGATTATTAAGTGTGCTCTATATTTTGGGAAGTCTATAATCATAAGCCACAAACTTTCTGGCACACTTTGGATATTTAAATTCCTTTTCCATATCCTAACTTTTATTAATATTATAATGGTAATGTGGTATTTGAAACTTTATCCATTAAATAAAACTAAAACCACCAAAAAAAAGTTATAGATACATATGGACTATTGTGGGGGTAGAATGATTGATGGAACATACTGTACTTCTATTATTCCTTTAGATAACTGGTCTAATAAGCACACAGGACTGCTAAATTATCAGCTTTTTGTGGTGGTTTTTTTTTTTATACAATAGAGAGATTACGATTCGGTAGGTTTCAATATTTATTTGGAGTGATGTTTTCACTACATAAGAAGTATGTGAGTGGGGCGCCCTGTCGTAGCTCAGTCGGCTCAGGTCATGATCTCGCAGTTACGAGTTCAAGCCCCATGTCAGGCTCTGTGCTGACAGCTCAGAGCCGGGAGCCTGCTTCAGATTCTGTGTCTCCCTCTCTCTCTCTGACCCTCCCCCACTCATGCTCTGTCTCTCTCAAAAATAAACAAACAGTAAAAAAAAATTTTTTTAAGTATGTGAGTGAGTTCAATGGTAGAAACCTAAGGTCTCATGTAGGATTGCACTTTATGTAATAAGCAGTAAACTGGTAACAGAATAACTAAGAAAGTATAGCCTCTGCAGGTAAGTGGAAAATTCTGAAGTACCCAGATGTGATGAACACCATGAATATGTCGAGGTATATAAACTGTGATGTTTAACAGAATAAAATAAGTGTGGAGGAAAAGGGCAGGAGTAAAGTAATCAAGGTTAGGGATTAGGACACCTTAATGATGAAAAAATGGAGGATAGCATCTTTTGTTTTCTTAAAGCCTCTCTTTGGAAGCATTAGAAGAAAAATATACAAATCCTTTCCATTAAAATCCAATATTGCAAAAAGAAAGCAATGAAACCCCTAAATTGCATTATTTCCTTAGGCTGTGTCATCTTGCCTAGGATGAATACAGTAGACTCCAATCCGAAAACTCTGGAAGCTCTAAATTGGAACAACATGGCTCTGCAGTAGTTATCTGACTAAGAGACTACTCTGACATCCTGACCATTGAATGGATTTGGGTACCCATCAGATAAAGGCATAAAGGAATGGGGATACCTAAATAATGGATGGTGAAAAAAGAGTACACTCGTTTTCCTAAAAGTGGATGCTATTTTGAATGAAATTGATGTTTTTATTATCCAAGTACTTTTCAGAGCACAAGGTCTTAAACAGTAAAACTAAATAAAAACCTTACTGTTCTAGCTTAAAAGACCAGTGACTAAAACCAATACGAAATACAAATATATTTATGTTCTTTTATTTCTTCAAACTATCCAATGTATTTTTTTAAATTTAATGTTGATATTATATAAGCATAAAATTCCTAAAAAATTTACAAGGACATTCTAACATAAAAGTCTTTTACAGGCATATTTTAGAGGTACTGCAGGTTTCATTCCAGATCGCTGAAATAAGGTGAATTTCACAATAAAGTGAGAAATGAATTTCCTAGTTTCCAAGTGTGTATAAAAGTTATGTTTACACTATTAAGTGTACAATACCATTATGTCTAAAAAATGTACATATCTTAATTTAAAATGCTTTACTGCTAAAAATGCTATCTATCATCTAAGCTTTTAGTGAGTCACAGTCACCATAACAAGTGAACAATGAAAAAGTTGGAAATAAATGCAAGAATTACCAAAATGTGATAGAGATGTAAAGTGGACAATTGCTGTTAGAAAAACAGTGCCAACAGACCAACAAAAGCATGGTTTCCACAAACCTTCATTTGTGGAAACCACACTATCTGCCTAGTGTAATACAGAAATGCAATAAAATGATATGACCATAATATTTTTAAAGGAAAGATATAAGCTTTCTCACTACATAAGCATAACTGTAACATAAAAATAAGGAAGTCCTCTCAACTATTGGGACCTCATCAAATTAAAAAGCTTCTGCACAGAGAAGTCAACAATTA
>NC_043709.1:87417216-87422703 GCF_006229205.1 Suricata suricatta
ATATATATATATATATATATATATATATATATATATATAATGGAGTATTACCCAGCAATCAAAAAGAATGAAATCTTGCCATCTGCAACAACATGGATGGAACTGAAGGGAATAGCTAAGTGAAACTAGTCAGAGAAAGACAAATATATGACTTCACTCATATGAGGAATTTAAGATACAAAACAGATGAACATAAGGGAAGGAAAGTAAAAATAATATAAAAATAGGGAGGGGAAAACATAAGATTCATTATATAGAGAACAAATGGAGAGCTGCTGGAGGGGTTGTGGGTGGGGTGATGGGCTAAATGGGTAGAGGGTATTAAGGAGGACACTTGTTGGGATGAGCACTGGGTATTATTCACAGGAGATGAATCACTGGAACCTACTCCTGAAATCATTATTGCACTATAAGCTAACTAACTTGGATGTAAATTTAAGAAAGAAAAAGCAAGAAAGAAAGGAAGGAAGAAGTCCTCTCAAATGTTTATTCATTTCTTCTTATACAATATTCCTAAAATCTGGCTCCTGAAAACTAATTTAAACAACATAATTATCAAACAGAAAAGTCATAGTAACATTTTCTAATTATTTCATTAAAAACAAATTTAAATTGGGGTGCCTGGGTGGCTCGGTCAGTTAAGCATCTGACTTCAGCTCAGGTAATGATCTCATGGTTATTAAGTTCGAGCCCTACGTCGGGCTCTGTGCAGACAGCATAGATCCCAAAGTCTCCTCAAGTTTTTTGTCTCTCTCTCTCTCTCTGTCCCTCCCCCACTCACCCTCTGTCTCTTTCTCTCAAAAATAAATAAATGTTAAAAAAATTTTTTTTCAAAGAAAATTAAAAGTGTGACAAGTCAAAATATCAATTCCAATATTAACTGTGTAAATGTGGTAATTTACTATCACCTGATAGGACTGTCAATCCTTAATGCTCCTGGGTAAATATATTTTTATATATTTAAATTTTTATTTTAAATTTACCAATCATTCTGTTTAAAAAAAATTTTTTTTTAACATTTATTCATTTTTGAGAGACAGAGCATGAGTGGGTGAAGGGCAGAGAGAGAGAGGGAAACACAGAATTCGAAGCAGGCTCCAGGCTCTGAGCTGTCAGCACAGAGCCTGATGCGGGGCTCGAACCCAAGGACTGCAAGATCATGACCTGAGCCAAAGTCAGCCGCTTAACCGACTGAGCACCCAGAGGCCCCTCAAAATCATTCTTTATGTTGGCAGTTACACTTTGTTTGTATACTAATGTTGCATTTTAAGGCATTGTAATGGAAAGGGTAAATATAATTTTGAAATTATACACAGAAACTAAAACTACGAGTTAAATGAATACCGAGTGCCAATAAGTGAAAGCACTGTAAACAAAATCCAGATGAGTCTTTAAAAATCTCCACAAAGCCATTTCTGTTAACATGTAGAATTCATTACACGCTGTACCTATATACCAACAGGGCACTGTGGGAGGTGGCTGGCCCACTGTTTTACGTATCAAGTCAGGGCCTCTGGCTTTCGCATGAAGGAGAACTGTTTGCTTAGGACCAGGAAGGTGGGTAGGGAAGGTAATGATTCTCAGCCTTTCCTCAACTCTACTAAAGTCGGTCCTTGTACTGTTTACAAAGCATATGTTCTCATCCTACATATGCTATCCTTTTGTAGTCCACAAGTTTTTTTCTTTTATGGAAGGGCCTCAAAATTCAGAACAGGAGTACTATCAGTTCTGTTGCAACACTTGTGGAAAAGTGTATTCTCTAATGTGATTCATATGTTAGGGAACACTCTGAGTATCAGCCACAAAAATTCCACATTTGTTTACGCATGCCCTTGTCTGTGATCCTGTCCTGTTTGTGTGCACTGGAGTACACCAATCATACAATTGCACAACCTCAAACGTCTGCCAGCTACTTTAGTTCACTACCTGTTTTATGCAACACATTCACTCACATGTAGTGATACAACTTTGTCTAATTCCAGATTCCCCTACTTCCAAAATTTCCCCAAAACTCCCAAGTTAAAACCTTCCCAATGTCCACATCCACATATAAACTGTGGGTCTTTTTCAAGGCAAATTGTATCCGTAGTAGTTTTGGGTTTCTTAGCCAATTAAAGTAAGATTGTACAACCACTTTTATTAGTTTCCTATCTTTGTTTTTGTGTCACTAATGGAAGTTTTTGAGTGGTCTTCTAATAAAGAAGGGGTTTTCCACAAAACCCCCTTTTTTCATTGCCTGATTTTGCACAGCGAGGTGCTTTTTAGGAACATACATGTTGTGTCACACCAAAATTGATTGTATCACTTAGTTCCAAACTAACATATGTCTATGCTACTAAAAGTGCATTTTGAAACTTTAGTAGATAAGATTCCATTTTAAAAATCCTTGCCAGAGATTTTATGCTCTTCATGAGTGAAAAGGAAGTTCTGGAAAGGTATGATGTTACATAAACTTGTGTTTCTAGAGGAATCCTTATAAAGAAGGGATAAAATTCAGGTCTTAATATAAAATATTCTTAAGATCACAGAACAGACCAATTCCCATCTTGTCTTTGAACTGTCTGTGGCATAGCAGAAGTCCTAACTAAAAAATGTGACCCCCAGTATTTACCTACTCATACTTTCTGACTTCTGTGATGTTTTATTTTTTTTTAAAGATTTTATTTTATTTTTTGAGTATTTATTTATTTTGAGAGAGAGAGAGCGCGCGCGAGTAACAGAGAAGGAATCCCAAGCAGGCTCTGCGCTGTCAGCACAGAGCCCAAAGCAGAGCTCAATTTCACGGACCGTGAGATCATGACCTAAGATAAAACCAAGAATTGGATGCCTAAGCACTTGAGCAACCCATGTACCCCTTAAAGATTTTTAGTTATCTCTACACAACCCTGAGATCAAGAGTCAGCATGCTTCATCCACACTATCTATCTGTGATGTTTTAATGCCTAAGTCTAGACCAGTGGATCTCAGCTGGGAGTGATTTTATTTCCCAGAGGACATTTGGAAAGGTCTGGTATTATTTCTGTCACCACTGTAATATCCCAGTCACAACTGGGACTGGTATCTAGTGGGTAGAGGCCAGGATGCTGCTAAATGTCTTACAATGCAGAGGAAAGATTTCCACAGGAAAAAAGTATGGAGCCCCAAATGTCAATAGTGTGAGGTTATATAAGCCTATGCTAGACCATCATAGCCCTCTAACAAATAACTCTGCTGAATAAGCCACATTTATTTTTCCTTTGTGTTTTTGTATTTCTCTAGAGACAACAGAGGCAGGAGGAAATGATGGCAATTGAGAGCACAGGTTCTGTTATCAGACCACTTAGGCTTGAATCCCAGGTCCTCGATTTATTAGCTAGATCTAAATTACTTTACCTTTCCATGCCTCTGTTTCCTTAACTTAGTACCAGTAGCTGTTTCATAGGTTGGTTATTTTTTCAGAGCTGCTCTAGGCACCGAGGACAGCAGTGAACAAAGCATAAAAATCTTTGCCCTCATAACACTTACTTTCTAGTGGAGACGTTTATGAGGATTAAAAGGGTGAGCAGTATAAACATGACCTGGGAAAGAATAAGTCCTCCATAACTGCTGGCTTATGTTTATTGTGAACAACAGGACTTTCAGCATGTCATTGTCATTAAATTACTGGTCAGTCAACTGTTTGTTAAAAGCTTAAAATAGTACCCACCTAATAGTCCCCCTCACCCACAGTTTTCTGCTTTCCCGGTTTTAGCTACCCATGGGTCAACTGCAGTGATGATCTTTCTGACCTATCCCCCGAGGTCCCCGGTAGCCTAATGCTGTGTCATAATACCTGTGTCATTCGCCTCACTTCATATCATCGCACAGGCATTTTATCATCTCACATCATCAAAAGAACAAGGGTGAGTGCAGTACAAAATATTTTGAGATCATATTCATGTAACTTTTAATACAGTAGACTGTAACTGTTCTATTTTATTATTAGTTATTGTTGTTGATGTCTTACTGTGTGTAATTTATAAATTAAGCCTTACCATAGGTATGCATGTGCAGGAAAAAACATAGCGTATATATAGGATTTGGTACTATTTATGCTTTCAGGCATCCACGGGGAGGTCTTAGAATGTATCCTCTGCAGATAAGGGACTACTATACTCAACATTTACTGTAAAAGAATAAAGTTATTATCTCTCTTGGTTTTCTTTCTTCTGGTAAAGATCCTTGTCCCTAGCATGTCAAAAAGACAGAGGAGAAAAGTAATTCTAATACTAAAGTTCCAAAGAAAGATTAGCTATGTTTTTATGCTAGCAAAGGCAGGATGTGAGAAGATTCTTAAATAGTGACAAGCAACACTTAAAAAAGAAAAAAATGGACTCAGCGATTCTGGAGAGTTCAGGACCAAAGAAAATAGGACATATTCACTAGCTCAATCTGAGAATCATGCCCTATCAGGAGCCCAGAGAAAAAGGTTGAAAAATACCAAGAAATCGACAAACAGCAACATAAATTACTTGCTTTTTGGCATTGTGCCTTCTTCACTATTTATTACCAGACATGTAATCATTTACTAACCTAGAAGATCAAATGCAAGACCTGCTTATTTAGAGCTGCTATGTAACTACTTCGTTCAATAATAATTTAGTTTTAAAAGATCAGAAGATGAATAAATCAGTGTGTATAAAACACTGTGTTTCTATCAAATTATATAAATAAATTAAAAATGACATGTCTGCAGGAGATGGAATATACTTATTACTTTACCTTATTCCTTTTCAAATCTTGTATTTATGAACCAAAAAATGCAGCATGTAGGTAACTGTAGTAGAAAATCTGGGTGAAGCTGTATCATTTTGAGCAGTACTGAGCTTTCTAGCAGCCTACATGAACAGGGGAAGCTGATCAACTGTAGTACTTCTTATAGCCTTGTTGTGGAGACAGCAATTCACTGGGTTTGAGTCAAATCTCAGTGACAGATGCTTTTATATGAAGAATAATTTAAACTATATGGCAGCACATTGAAGACAAGGGAAGCTGGTATTTGTGTTCCTTTCCAAGGTCACTGGAACAGGCATTTTTGTGTTCAGTCCACATTGCGAGTCTTCCCTAAGCAGAAGACTTATAAGGGAGGATGCCAATGATATTGCTAAAGAAATACCTCGCTCCATACACTAAACAAACCCCAATAAAATTACTGGTTTAGAAAGAGGTAAAAAGGTTTAAAAATTAGAGTGTGTATGTTGCTATTGGGTTGTAAAAGTTCTTTTTATATTTTGGGTATTAACTCCTTAGCAAATATATGATTTGCAAATATTTCTTCCCACCTGGTAGATTGGCATTTTAAAAAAATGTTTTTTTTCCATAATATTTTATTGTCAAATTGTTTTCCATACAACACCCAGTGCTCTTCCCCTTAAGTGCCCTCCACCATCACCACCACCTCTTTCCCCCACTCCTCCTTCCCCCTCAACCCTCAGTTCATTCTCAGCATTCAATAGTCTCTCAAGTTTT
>NC_043709.1:87422803-87480326 GCF_006229205.1 Suricata suricatta
GTATGGTATTGGCACAAAAACAGACACATAGACCAATGGAATAGAATAGAGAATCCAGAGCTGGGCCCACAAATGTACGGTCAATTAATTTTTGACAAAGCAGGAAAGAGTATCCAATGGAGAAAAGACTGCCTCTTTAGCAGGTGGTGCTGGGAAAATTGGACAGCAACATGTAGAAGAATGAAACTAGACCAATCTCTTACACCATACACAAAAATAAGATCAAAATGGCTGAAGGACCTGAATGTGAGACAGGAAACCATCAAAACCCTCAAGGAGAAAGTAGGGAAAAACCTCCTAGACCTCCACCGCAGCAATCTCCTACTTGACACATCCTCAAAGGCAAGGGAAATTAAAGCAAAACTGAACCCTTGGGACTTCATCAAGATAAAAAGCTTCTGCAAGGCAAAGGAAACAATCAAGAAAACTAAAAAAAAAAAATGTTTGTTTGTTTTTGAGAGACAGTGATAAGGGTAGGGTGAGGGAGGGAGATAGGAAAAAGAGAAAGAAACAGAGAGAGAGAGAGAGAAAAAAATCCCATGCAGGCTCCGCGTCATCAGGGCAGAACCCGATGTGGGGCTCAGACCCATAACCCCTGAGACTGTGACCTAAGCTGAAACCAAAAGTCAGACACTCAACTGGCTGAGCCACCAGGCACCCCATTAGATTGTCTTTTCATTTTGTTGTGCAAAAGCCTTTTAGTTTGATTTAGTCCCACTATTTTTGCTTTTGTTGCCAGAATTTTTTTTTTCCCCTGTTTTGGCCAACTAATAGCAATGTTCTGGATACTTCTTAGTATTGCAATTTTCTCCTATGGGAATACTTATTTGTGTGTGTGTGTGTGTGTGTGTGTGTATTAATGCTTTTGTTTCATAAGTAATTTCAATGATTGCTTCATACATAAAATCCACTCTGTTTTTTAATTTAAGAAATAGCAAAATTGCTATTAATATTGTCAATAGCAACCAATATAATTCTTCTGAGTAATAATACATTAGACAAAGCTAGCTTTAGTAGTGTTTTATATGTGTAACTGCAGCAATAACAGTGAAAATTTATCCACTGTGCACAAAAAGTATGTGGTTTTAAAAAACCGTTCCACAGAAGTTGCCTCTTACTAAACTCAGATGCAAACCCATTTGTATGATTTGCTCTGAATCCTGTGTTTCCCTTATGGGGAAGAAAGGAGGATTTAATTTGGTTTAAAAAAACAGGGTATCATAGTGGTTTGGCAACAAAGCCAGTATCATGACTTGGACTTTTACAAGGGCCCAACCCATAAAGGTGCCACACGTTCACAACATTGTTAGAAGGCAGCAGGGTGGGAGAGGTGTGCGAACTATGAGGCTATTTACTTCTCAAATTAGGCTGAAAACTATAGAGCAAACAGCTCGTATGTGTCTTTATGACTCTTCTGTTTTTAGTACCTTTCTACTTAACACAAACCAGAGGATTGTACATTCTCAATCTGTCCTTGGTTTCAGTGCCCTATCAGACAACAACACTCTCCAGGTTATTTTAAACTTGAAGCGCTTTTATCACTACAAATCATCATAGCCTTATCACTTTGAGATGCAAACAGTCACAAATTAGGTTCTGAAAACATGTCTGTAGCTGTGACTTAGTTATTAAATCAAGTGGTTCTATGGCAGCCCAGAGTAACTTTTAAAATACTGTTACATGTTAAGTTTGTTAATGTTTTATACGGATAACTATTTTCATTTGTTTTTCTTTTAATAAAAAGGAGAAAATGCTATGTTGAAATCTGACTACCACAATGACTACGTCTGCAATTTATTTTTAAACTGAAAATATGCTGGCGTGGAAAACTGTGCCCACAGTTAAAGGCAATGTTTTAAGAACAAAAGAAAAACACTAGAAGTGTCCTGCCTTTTCTTGAGAGACTCAATTCTTGAACCTTATGTGAAGAAATAAGCACTGAGTTAGCAGTCTAAAAATTGTAATTTTTTTTTTTTGCAAAACATGAAAAGTATATGTTTCTTTTCCCTACTTTCATTCTAAATGCCATTTGCCTTTAACTTAGGAACTAACTGCTTCCAGACATCCTGCTCAAACCTCAGTGATTCATTTACCCACCATCTCCTTAACGTCTTAACTCTTTATCTTCTGCTCTCCTTTCTCCTCTCATCATTTAGAAAGTGGATCATCTCTTATTTCTCGGGGGTTAAAAAAGAAAGGATTTCTTAGGTGTGAGTACCTCGCTGATCCTCACTCCCAGCAATAAGTATTAAAATCATCACCGTGACCATTGCTACCACTTGAGCATGACAGTGAATGCTGCTCACACACTCAGCTGTCACACCTGTGCTTAAAACGTGACACTTGATCCTCACAAGACCCTCTGAGGTATTACTATCTTCATTTTACAAAATGAATAAACTGAGGCTCAGAGCATTTACAAAGCTGTCACAAGTCACACAGTGACAAGGCCAAGATGAGGCGGCCCCCAGGCCAGAGCTGTGTCCTTTCCAGATCCCCAACTTTCTGCTACCACTGCCTTGACTCTTATCCCAGCCAATGAGACTTTCCAGCTCTGCCCTCCATCTTCTCCGTTTCTGTCCAATGGTCCTAAAACACAACACGACACTATACTTTCCTCAGAGGTCCTTGCCTTCTTCCACAGACCAGGCACACACCGCCGCCTCGCCACTCTGTGTCTCATCTCCTTCTGCCTCACTGCCCAGCATCACCCCAAGACCACATCTCTCCGAAGCACAATAATGAAGCCTTTCCCAGTTCCAATTTAATTTTAGACTCCCTATCTCTTTTCATCTTCCTATTCTCTAAGGCTTCACAATCATTTTCCATTCTTAGATGCTCAGACAAAATTATCACAACATAATCATAAACATTGCCTCACGTTTTCTAATTATAGGCACCAAAAATTCAAGTACAAATAACTGTAAAGCATGGGTTTCACAAAAGCACTCAACAGGAACGGAGTATCTTGTTTTTCCCAGTAGGAAAATATGAACATGATGCAAGCTGCAAGTACAAAGATGAACATATTATAGACTAGGAACAATAAAGAAAAAAATTAAAACTTAAAAATTAAAAATATTAGGCTCACATACAAATTCATCTGTTTTAGTTGTGGGTTATTTGCAGATAATTTCTCATCCACCTTTTCAACAAAACCTTAAATAAAACCAACATGTTCACTTACCATCTATAAATACTTTTGAGTATTTTTAAATAATTTTGGAAGTAATGCCAAGAATAATTCAATTAACTCCATGTTAGTTATAAACAAAATGTGCCTATCACATTAATAATTGCTACATCTCTTGAGAGTTATGGGACAGTTACATTTTAGATCACTTGATAAAATACATTATAAGCAAAAATACCTAAAATAATTGATAATTCTTTCACTTGTAAGTCATCTGAGTGACTCCTAAGAAGCTTTTAAATGGCAAGGTTTAATGGCACAGAAACAGGCTTTTTCGAATATATGTACTAACCCACCAAAGTCATTTCCTGTCAAACATTCAAGAGTCAGGTGACATACCTGGTCGTCACCCAGAAATCACCCTAGAGAATACACAACTAAAGACACCTCCATCCTGCCCTGTGCAGGCTCTTATCTCCCCGAGACTCTTTTAACACCATTCAAATTCACCTCATCTTAACTAGACTCTCTCCCATTTAGATCATCCTCCTCACGGAGCCTTACGTTCTTTTTGTAAAATGGGAACCCAAACCCAAACAACAATAATAAACCCTATGCAATAGGGATTCTGAAAGAATAAAGTACTTGGTAGCACAAACATATATTACCTGGACCTACCAAAGTTTTCACTAAATCGTAGCTAAACTTGAATGTGCTAGGAGAGAGTTCTTGAAAAGTATAATGATGTCACTTCCTTGCTTTACAAAGTTGTTGGCTCTCTGCTTTTTAAAAAAATGTTTATTTGAGAGACAGGCAGCAACACAGAGAGAGAGTACATGGGTTCACCTGAGTGCATGCAGGGGAGGGGCAAGGAGAGAGAGGGAGACAGAGTATCTGAAGCAGGCTCTGTGCTGACAGCAGAGAGCCCTACATAGGGCTTGAACCCATGAACCATGAGATCATGACCTGCACTGAAGTCAGATGCTTAACTGAGCCACCCAGGAGCTCCTCTCTGCTCTGTCTTAAATGTAGAGTACAATGGTTTATATAGGACTATTATTTAATGAATAAGGAATCTGATAATTTGACTTAAGGTTACAGTTTACTGTTGAATGATGTATGCAAAAAGCAATTGTAAAACCACATATGGGAACAAAAATGATCACAGGGGATATTACAGTAGTTTATAAAGAATACTTACTTGAAAAATTAGAGTCACTTGTATAAAAAAGTTTTATTTACAGAAGTCTAATGGAGTTTTAAAATAAAACTAAGCAGAACTCCAATTCAGAAACATCTCAGTGGTCAGAATATTCTTGGGGTGCCTGAGTGGCTCAGTCAGTTAGGCATCTGACTCTTGATTTTGGCTCAGTTCATGATCTCCCAGTTCATGAGACTGAGCCCCCTGTTGGGCTCAGTGCTGACAGTACAGAGCCTGCTTGGGTATTCTCTCTCTCTCTTTCTGGTTCTCCCCCACTGTCATGTGTTGTCTCTCTTTCAAATGAAAAAACTATTTAAAAATTATTTATTTATTTATTTTTTGAGAGAGACAGAGTGCAAGTGGGGGAGGGGCAGAGAGAGAGAGGCAGACAGAATCCGAAGCAGGCTCCAGGCTCCAAGCTGCAAGCACAGGGCCCAACGGGCGGCGGGGGACGGACTTGAACTCATCAACCATGAGATCATGACCTGAGCTGAAGTTGGATGCTTAACCGAGGCACCCCAATAAACTTAAAAAAAAAAAAAAGGATATTCTTAGCATTTAAATGCAATAATGTGGCAATCAATGCCATACTCAATACATATAAACATAGAACTGCATTAATTCAGACAACTCTACTATTCCCTAATGAATGCTAATTACTAATGTTTTACTGTGACATGCATTAAGTAGAAGTTTACTAACATTAGTAAGGAAGCAAACAAAAAATTAGAAAAAGTTGAATTTAAGCACTAGCTCTTCTGTGGTCATATACAACTTTAAAAAGTTAACCTAATTCTAGGAGTACATGGGTGTCAGACTTTGGCTCAGGTCATGATCTCATGGTTGATCAGTTCAAGCCCTGCTCAGGGCTCTGTGCTGACAGCTCAGAGTCTGCAGCCTGCTTTGGATTCTGTGTCTCCCTCTCTCTCTGCCCTTCCCCAACTCATGCTCTCTTTCTCTCTGTCTCAAAAAGAAATATAAACATTAAAAAACCGTTAACCTAATACTAACCTGCATATAAAGAACCATATCATTTCAAAAAAGATTACTGGAAGTGAAACATTCTTCCCAAAAGTTAAACTGACAGAATAGCTCAATTCAAACAGAAAAAAATCAGTAATCACTGAATTTTACTCTTCTTCATTGCAGTGCCTCCTCATTACTGTAAGAGCTTTATCTGAACAATCAGCTCACGAACAAAAAGGCAGTTACTACTACTAAGTCAAATGATACTCCAATGAAACAAAGATTTTATAAACAAACACAAAAAAGGTAGCTTTTCTTTCAAAAATGGCTATATTTATGTGTAATAAATATTTCACTCAATAGAGACAGGCATTAGTGGCATAGCCTTAATGATAGTATGAATAAATAAACAGGAAGAGTAACAGAATCATAATCAAAATACAAAGGGGAGGCCAATTAGGGATTGATCTTGTTTAGGAAGGGAAAAAGCAAAGAAGATGTCACAGAAGCGGCTGCTGTTTGAACTGAACCTCAGGATCAAGCAAGAGTACTCAGATGTGGTGAGAGTGTAGCATAGATTGAAAAGGGATACAGAAACGGGGCAGAAAATCTAGGCTTTGAGTAACAACATACTTACACACAAAACATTTACTATATAAGTTCTGAAGCAATGTACTTCCTCCACTCCTAGGAGCAAATATATTTTTTATAACTCTGAAAAGGTTCAATGTACTTGTGACACACACAGCACTTAATTAACGCTCCGTTTAGTCAACAAATCGTTATCCCTGAGTACTGAGAATTTTCTCACATACAAATGAGGTGGGATAGAAATCTGACCCAGAATATCAGGGTGAGGCCCACTTGCTACAGCGGAGACAGACACAGTAAGTGGAGCCCCAATGAAACCCAGTGGCCACTGTTGGCCATGGACACGGCAGGTCCTCCAGAGATACAGTTCCTTCTAACAGAGTAGAGGTCATGGTGCCCTTTAGTTGGTTTGCTAACTAGTAGGTTTTCATTATCACAGTGAAAATGAAATCTCTTCAATACAAAGATCAAGGGAATCTCCTCAATCTTTTAATGTGCTTAATCAATTCATTTAAATCAAATATTTATTAGGCATCGATTATGCACAAGATTTTGTACTGTATGCCCCTAGAAAACAAATACACAGTTTTAGACTATCAGTAACTTAAAGAGTATGATTTCATCTGAATTTTACTAAGCTAAATTTCAAACCTGAAGAATGCACAATTATATTTTCTGTCAGGCTTCCATAATGGTTGAAAGAGTTCCTTAAAGCAAACCTATTCATTAGAAAACAGACAAGTACTTTATTCTCTACTGCTTGACACGTCAGTAAAGCTTTCATGTCAATTTCAGGTTATTTGCCCCTGCAGTTCTGCTCATCTCCCCCAGGCCTCCTCTTTTTTGGCCAGAGTTAATTTCCTGTTCATACAAAGGAGTTTAAGTAACTTCTTTTCACTTTAACTTTAGTCGCATTTAGGCCAATGACCTCTGATGTCATAACGTCTCAAAAACATCTTTGTTTAACATGTATACTGAATATATTACAATTCATTGTGACTACAGTAACTTTCTGATTAAGTTCAAAATACAGGCTATTTTAAAACGATGTTAAAATATTTTATGTGGATTTGAGATAAAAATTTAAAGGTAATAAAAATATTCATGAGTTCTCCATATACTTAAATTTTCTGGTTTTGGGCAGAATTTTCAGCTTCCAGATGAAAATTTTGCAACTCAAGGGAAAAACTGTCAAGTCAAATAAAATGAACTTGAGACCCTACTTCTGTATTTCTATGCTTCCAAATATATAAGTATAATGTACTAGGAGTCATATATGAGGCAGTTACTACAAATTCCTCAAATTTGATATTTTTGCACATTCACATATAAAAAGATAACTTAGATAATTTCCTTTCCATACTTATATAATTCACACAAAAATGTGTACAAGGCATCTTATCCTTTGTTTTAGAAAATTGATGTGAAAATATTCAAAATATTAAGAATTTGCATATTGCCCTCGCTTCAACTAGACTTCAAAAGCAGACAGTGCCGTTTTATAAGAGTAAACTTTATTTGAAAATTCTTCTAAAAAACCTTGAAGTCACAAGACTGCTACTAAACACACATAAAAAGAATTATATCAGAAACAGCAAAATATAAAAGACTTTAAAGGTTTCAGTTTGTACTATATAAATAGTATGAAATTAATATTATTCATCTCCTCACAGTGGAGAAGAAAGTTATAAGCAAAATAGCTACTAACAAAAAAAGCCTTGCCCAGTCTAATCTACTCCTTAAATTAATGGTTTCAAAACAATTAAATCAATACACATAGTGAAACTCAAAGAAACATGAATATTGTTAGTAAGAAATAAATCTTTAAAGGCATGTTGCCCAGTCTTTATAGCCAACTGCAATAGTAACTTTATTTCTTTAAATATTGTCTATAATAATCTCCCACCATTATATTGCTTTCAAATTTTAGGTTAATGAAGATTCCTGTTTTGAATCACATTACTGAAACAGCCCAAATAATTAAAAACTTAAGTAAATATAAGCAGCTTCAATAAACTGTTAATTAATTAAGCTAATATTAATATATATATTCTAATAAAAACATGATGTAATGAATATTGTTAACATCTCCACAGGAATTTCTGAGAATTATTCATTTAGTTCTCTTTAAGGAAAAAAATACATAAGCTTCTTTTCCGAGTAAGTTAAAAAACAGACAAGATAAATTTAAAAATTTTAATGAAAATCATAGGGCTTTAAAGCAATATGCAACTACTACACATTTATGTAGCTTAAAGTTAAGGAGAGACTAAGAGGAAGATTACATTTTAAAATGCTGAAGTCATTTAAAAATCTAATGATGTACATTATTTACATTTTTACAAAAATACAACACTGTGATTATAGAAACATTTATAATATGTCAATTTTTTGCACTAAGCACTGTGCCTGGCACTAGGGCTACAAAGATTACTTACCACAGGACCGTGAACTGAGAAAAGAGTCCTAATGCTCATTTAGCCGTGACTTATTTATTAATACATAGAAGTAACAAGAATTACTCACCAGCCTTCATCAAAATCACGTTTGTGAACAGACATTAAACTATAGGCAAAAAAGGATACCAGAATAAAAATCAGACTCAACTCCTTTGGTCTCTGAGCTGCTCCCAAATGAGCACTGTGGGGACTAAGCACTAAAGAAATGCACTGTGGCTGTCAGGCTGGTCTGCCACTCTGCAAGTCTGACACCAGACTGACGTCACACACCAACATGTCATTGCAGCCACAAATTCAGGCAGCTTCTCCAGGAAGAATCTGTTGTGATTATGCATGCCTCCCAGCCACAAGAGTGAAATATGATTTCAATTCTCTTTAAAGTTGGCATACGGCACAGGGTAAAGCACCACATATATGGTTGCAAACAGCTCTTGAAGAAAACATTCGTGAGTAATTTTAAATAACCGTGGCTCAAAATAAATAGATATTTCCTGTTAAAACTGTAAGCATACCAATTTAAACGACTCCTCTAAAACCATTTTTTGTTGTTTCCAAAGTTGATACATACTTATTTCAAAAACTCAAGGAATAAAAGGCATGATGAAAGCTAAAATTACCTGGTGTTCCACCACCCAGAAATGATAACAGCTGCTTAGATTTACTGATCATTTACGATGTCAATCACTTTACAAATTCACCTGAGCCTCATAACCCAACAATAGAAGTCCTTCTTTTTACTGAAGAACGTGAGACCCAGCACAGCTATGGAATAGTGCTATTAAGCGACAGAATAGGATTCAAACCCAGATACCGTGTGTCTACTGCCTATGTATTTGATCACTAAATTATACTATATAGCAGCCAAGATACCAGTTGTTTACATTCTGGTATGCCAGACTTTGTCTACGTACACATATTTCAATAAAAAAAAAAATCAAACTATATGTTTTGTTTGCAACCTGTTCTTTTCATCCAGCAATATGCCATGGACAGCTTCCCATGTCATTAAATATACTCTTAACTTTTCTTTTTTTTGATGGCTGCTCATCATAATTATGTAAACCTGATTCCTACTGAACACTTTATTATTCATTGTTTATTATTACAAATAGTTCTATAACTGTCCAGACATCTTTGTGTTTTCTTATGTCTAGGCGGCACAGGATAACTCTTAGAAGTGGGACAAACAGGTCAAATCATATGCATACTTTCAACATTTACATGCTTTATCCTCCAAAAAGAGTAACAATTTGTATTTGTATCTCAATGCATTAGGTTTCTCCTTTCCCCACAAACTGGGTATTGACAATTATTTTTCTTCTTTACAAACCCAATAGAAAATACATGCCATCACACAGCTCTTAATTGTGTGTGAGTGCCTGTGTTTTAACTGCAAGTGAGGTCAAGTCTTTCTTTGTATGTCCGTCCTTACAGGAGGTGGTCCAGCTTCATGATACAAGCACCTGGCCCTGGAGTCCAATACAATAGTCAAGCTCTTTTTCCTCAATAGCTCTCTGGGCACAGGCAAGTTACTTTGCTTCTCCATGCCTCCATTCCCTTATACAGAATATATAGATAACAATTTAATCTTCATAGGATTTTTTGAGAAATGTATGAGGAGAGTTGTTCTAAGCGACTGGAATGGTGCTTACCATAAAGTAAGTGTTTAATTAAACGTTATCTCATACTTAATGGCCAATCACATTTGTTCTGCATTTCATACCCTTTGCCCAAAATGGGGATTTCTTAGTGGAGTGTACGAACACACCATTTTATAAAACATGTTGTAAATACCTTGTTAGAATGGTAACAACATAAAAATGTTCAGTGACCTCAGTGTGAGTTGTCTTACAACTAAACCTAGCATGTAACGTAACTGGTGCTGAAAACACTCCTTTCATATGAAACTGCTATAGCAAAAATTAAAAATAGCATCTCAAGTTGAGAAAACAAAATTGTTTCATCATGCAGCCTGAAATATAGACAAGTAAGCCAACACAGTTTGCTATAACCAGAAGGGTTTGCATATGTTTTAGAAAAGTAGTGATTCACGATCTTTCCCATTTTTTCAGCGTGAAGGTTTTGCTGGTCTCAATTAAATTTAAACTTTTCACATACAGAAAGAAAACAAAACCCATTCTTGAAAACATCAAAGTCAACCACTTTTCTCACAGTTCTAACAGTCCCATAGCCGCTTTTAAATGACACCAATAGTAACAACCTATAAACAAAATATATGGTGACTGAAATATATTAAACTTATTACAGCCCTATTCCTAAACCAAACTGATCTTCTATTATATAATAAAGTCTTCAACTATTCTCATTATCAGGCTACTTATTAACAAAACATCTCTAAAAATACTAAGAAGGAAGTTTTATATTATTCTAGCAGATTTGGTTTAGGTGTATTCATGGTTGTATATGCTACAAAACTGTCCTACACAATGGCAGACATTTCTGTAATATGTTTGTGGAATCACAGCGGCACGGTGGTTCTGCATATGGCTGCCAGGTGGAAAACAGTAACCGTGCAGCAGCAGAGATTGGTCAAGATTCTGAAAGATTAACAGGAATACTGAGAGCGAACAAATCGGCCAAGTGTTTGGTTTATGAAGTTACCAGCACCCTGCGCCTGCGCAGTTTCTCTAGAACTTGGGGGGCTCAGCCCTCCCCGTCGCCCATTCACAGCTTACAGAAGGACTTCCACAGGGATAAAGAGGGAATAAGGTCCCTCCTCTTAAGACCAGAACAGCCTGGAACTGACAGTTTAATAGGGAAAAGAGAGCTGTAAACAGATCATTATAACATAACCTGATTTGCAGAGCACCGAAGAGGAAGTGGCTGAATGCCTGGGGGAATCTAGAAAAGGCTTAATGAAGTAAATGACAGCTGGCTCAACTATTTCAAGAGGAGATTTCAGTTAGCGGTAGCAGTACTTGTAAAAGTACAAATTTAAGATTAATCTAAATGTTACACTGGTGCCTAATTAACAGAGAAAGTATTCATTTAAGGGGGGGAAAATGCATTCCAAAAAGGCATTTCTCCAAATGCCTTATAAGATTCTGTCCTGCTTTTCCTAAATGTCAGTGATAGCTAGTTGAGCTCTCTCAATTCTGCTCAAACCACATTTTAGAAAAGGAAGCTGAGGCAGACTGTGTGATCTTAACTTATGTAACCCAGTTCCCAGCTGATGTGAGAACAAAAGCAGAAGAAAAAAAATTAAATTTCCTTACAATGTACAGCCCATTGACAAGTCCTTGAGACTGGCAGAGTGACCTTCCTCCAGAAACTCAACTGCCTTAATGTTAATACTTCGCTAAGGGCAAAAGGTAACCTTACCTTAACATTAGCCCAACCTCCAGGATCCTGTAAGTCTCCTTTAACATATAATAATTTCTTTGGAAACTTCCTTTATCTCTACCCCGTCCCCCCTCCCCCAAGATAATGTTAGCAATCATCCTCCAAGCAAATGGCTCACTTACATACATCTGAAAAGTCTCATGACTAAGATCTTACTAGATGGTAGGAAATGCTGATTTCCTAACAACAGCTAGCCCCTTGAGGTCCTGGAAACCTTACTTCCAAATTCCTTAGGGACTTAACACTATCCTTAACCCCCTCCCAACTTGAAAGTATATAATCAACTACCCCTCACAACCCCAGTGCATCTCTTTCTGCCCATGGGTCCTGTCCCCATGCTTCAATAAAACCATGCTTTTTGCAAAGGTGCCTTAAGAATTCTTTCTTGACTGTTCACTCCCAACCCTCAATATTTTGACTTCACCAGCATTCACTTTGCAAAACAAGCTTAATTCCAAAGGACTCAAACCAGCATACAATTGTCTCCATAATTTACTCATAAACACCCAAAGTCCTCTAATGGGTGAGAAACAAATCTACTAATCTCTTTTCCATACACCACCTAATAGTATGCTAAATAACAGAAAGCACTCAAATGTTCCATCAGTCTATTACTGATTTTTATCTCTTAGGTCAATAATGCAAATCTTTCAGATCAGAAAAATACTGGGACAATGCGAAGACCACAAATGCTTGTTTCTGACATGTGTTTTTTCCAACACCAATAAGCATTCAACTCAATTCTGACACCACGTACTGGGAGACGTGTTACAGCCTACAGATTAAGGGCTCTGTCCCACAAGACTGCCTCCGTTTTAGGTAACAATCTTCATTTTGTTTGTTTATTTATTTACTTTGAGAGAAAGAGAGTGTGAGCAGGGATAAGGAGAGGGAGAGAGACTCTTAAGCAGGCTGCTCAGAACCCAATGTGGGGCTGGATCTGAGTCGAAATCAGGAGTCAGATGCTGAACTAACTGAGCCACCCAGGTGCCCCTAGATAACAAACTTTTTTTAAGGTTATTTTTATTTATTTTGAGAGAAAGAGAGAGAAAAACCCAAGCAGGCTTTGAGCTGTCAGCACAGAGCCCGATGTGGGGCTCCAACTGACAAACTGTGAAATCATAACCTGAGCTGAAATAGGATGCTTAACCAACTGAGCTGCCCAGGGACCCCCAAATATATTTCTTACATATAACACAATATTCAAGTACAGTTACAAAAAGGTAAAGTAAGAATACCAACAACCTCCTTTTTCTTTCTCCCAAATTTGCAAGTTCATTTATCTTGGCACCATACCATATCTTCATGACTTAAAGAGAAAAACACCAAAGTAGCACTACATTAAAATTTGCAAATACAGAGGAGCTCTCTCAAATATCCTTATCAGCTTCTGTTAAAAGGTAGTAATCAGGTAGAGAGTGAATCAACTCAGAAATTAAACACTCACACCCTAAGAGAGCCTGAGATCGATCCCAGGCCAACAACTTCTTCTAAACACTAAGTTACCATCATTGAACACTGTGAAAATTAGTAATGGGAATCTTCACTAAAATGGAGTCAGGAGGTTTGGGCACCAGGCACCATGTCCTACTGTTACTAAACCATCTATCATGGCCACTAACTCAGGATGTGAATGGGTGAGCCCTTGTGCACTGTGTGGCCAACCACTCTGTCCTGGGGATCCCGAGGAGGCTGAACAAATTGAAAACATAGCTCCCTGGCTGGGTTTGCCAACACTGTTGCCAAACAAACTTGGACAAACCCATTGCAAGAGAAGGCAATAGCTCACAAGATGCGTCTTTGAAAAAGAGAAAGGGAGAAATTTATTTCAGGGGTTGGCAGCTAGGGAACGTGGCAGGCTCAAGCCTTAACAACCAACCTCTGCTGGCAAGATGGACACCTAGAATTTTATAAGGAAAGGTTCGGAGCAGGGGTACATGCAAGACAGTAGGCAGGGAACCTGTGATTATGTGGGGGGGGGGGGGTGTTCAGCCCAGGATCATGGGCAGGGAAAGGCACGTGCTTAGTGTGGTCTAAGCATTCTGTTGCTACCCGACCTTTTTTGGTCTGATGGCTGTAATGTTGTGATCATTGCAATAGGTCTTCATCCATGCCTCAAGAAAAGTGTGACAATAAAAACAGAACACTAAGAAAAAAGAACTATGGGTTTCGATTAGAGTATGAGTTAAGTGGTCTTGTCTATTTCTGGTTTTCCTTTTCAGGGTCTATAGTTTGAGCAAGAGGGCTCACTGACACTACCACTTCTGGTCAATTACATACCCAACAGAAATAGATAGAGTTGACCTTGCAAGTGGATACCAATCTACTGTTCCAGTTGAGGAAGAGAGGCTTTATCTTCCTCCACTAACCCCTACAGCTCAGCCAATGAAAAGCCATATACTTCCAACTCCTAGGTTGTTCAGCAGACTTTAGTTTATAACACACTTCCCAACAAAGCATACCTCTTCTTTGTTGCCCGGTTTTTCTGTAGCTTGTTTATCCTCGACTGCAATTTTCTTTTATTCCAAAATAAACCCATGTTTTGCTGGTAAAAAAAAAAAAAAACTGGCAGTTTTTATTTTTAAGATTAACAACACTGACATCAGCAGTTCAAATATTCCCAATTTACTACCCAAGAAATGGTCAAGTGTTGTTATCTTGGTTTTCTATTGGAGCTAAAATTTCACAACACAGCGAATTCTTGGAAAATTGGAAGAGCTGAAGGATTTAAGAATCAAATTAATCCATAAACACCTGTTTAGGAAGGGACCAATTATAATGAAAGTCCTTTGTACCACTAGGATCTTCTTCCCCAAGGAGTGGTAACTACTAAAATATACTTGCTAATAGGACTCAGAGCCTTCTAATTTGAAAATACCCAGTTTTTAGGTCATCGATTAACAAGTTTGGTCATTGAAAGCCAGTTTAATAAGATGATGACTTAGCCTTTTTACACTCTCTTGTATTTATTTCTTCTAATCCTTTCTAAATTCTTTCCACTTTTCGTATGGGATTGATAGCCCCAGCTTCCTCCTTCTGAACTGTTACAATTTGTGTATCTCACCAATTTACAGAATTTAGGTCCAGCTCAAATGCTGCATCCTCAGAGCAGTTTGCTTCCCTCAATCTCCCTCATTTGGGTGGTGCCAATACTACGCATCTGGAACGATTAGCAAAACCAATAAAATATGCAGTCATGCATATATACATCTCAAAAACTTCTGTCAACAGGGATGTATATAAACTATTTTGCACAATAAACAGAAAGTATATACCCATGGAGAGTGGACAAACTCTAGTTAGTTCATTTACATAAACAATTACAAACCAAAGCTGAAGAATTTAAAAGGCAACAATGATACGGCCATTAAAACCGATCATCTCTCTTTCCTTTTCCTATTATCATGTCACATATCAAGGTCTCAGCTAAAAGTGAGATGTCTGGTTATATTTATAGTTTCTTTGAATATCTGAACTCATCTCTGGGTGTCTGAAGACAATTTCACTTGATAGGGAAAAAAATTGGATTTTGACTGGTGAATCTTTTAACTGGAATCTTTAACTACATTTTCACCTTAACCATTACAATTCTAGAAAAATTCCAAGTCCAAGTATATGTGCGCAAGGAACAAATGATGCAAACTTTCAATTTACTAATTCTGTACTTAAATGTGCAATGGTAACTAATAGAAAATTGGATTTGGAAGTACTTGTGTTTTGTGAAAGATAGTATGAAATTTTTGCACAATAAAGAAATTCAGACTTAAGAAAATGTTGATGAATATGAAATAATAAATCAATAGCCAAGTTACAGGAGCAAGAAAATAAATACAAATTTAGCTAGCCTCTAGTTTCATTGCCTATGTTCTACCTTCAACTCTGGATGAATATACATTTTTGAATGATAGTTTGTAATTTATATTCTATCTACATATCTATTGACTTTCATTCTGAAAGAAATTATAAAATCCAACTGGTTTTCTACAGAGCCTGATTTACTAACAAAGCATCTAGTATCCAAGTAACTAAGTCAGTTCTACACTTGTACCATCTGCCTGGAAGATACATAGTCTGTTTTTGATGCAAAATTAAAATCAAACATATGACAGTGTTACCAATTTCATTATCATCAAAAAATAGCCTCAAAGAAACTATTATTACAGTTTTGAGAAAATAGAGGAAATACAATTTAAAATGTCAGGAAGCCCTGAAGGGGGAGCTCTCAGGCACTACCACCCACATCCCCAACAGGAGGAAGCTTATTTAAAAAAAAAAGGTTTTGGGGCACCTGGGTGGTTCAGTCGGTTAAGCCTCCGGCTTCAGCTCAGGTCAGATCTCACGTTCGTGGGTTCGAGCCCTGCGTCAGGCTCTGTGCTGACAGCCAGCTCAGAGCCTGGAGCCTGCTTCAGATTCTGTGTCTCCTTCTCTCTCTGCCCCTCCCCCTCTCATGCTCTGTCTCTCTCTGTATCAAAAATAAATAAAACATTAAAAAAAAAGGTTTTATTTATTTTTGAGAAGAGGGGAGGGGCAGAGAGGGAGGCACAGAATCTGAAGTAGACTCCAGGCTCGGAGTTGGCAGTACAGAGCCCGATGTGGGGCTTGAAACCACGTAGTGAGATCATGACCTGAGCCCATCTGATGCTGCCTGATGCTTAACCACTTACCCACTGAGCCACCCAGGCACCCCAGAAGCAGCCTACTTTACACACCCCAGCAGGAGGAAGAATTTCTCCTTGCCCAGAAACAGGGCGGCCAACGAGGAACTGCCACACTCCACCAGTGAGAAGCTGTCACCACAGGGAGCTCTTTGAAACAGCCCCTCCTAGCTGCCTCCTTTCCTTCATAAAAGCAAGCCCTTCTCTGTTCTCCACATTTGTCTATGGTTTGCCAGAGTCAGCTGGTCTCGAATGACAATCTTCTGCTACTCCCAAACAAATTCATTTTGCTGGTAAAATAGCTGGCTCTTTTTTTTTTTTAAATAGTCACCAGCTGCTTTGTGTGTTGGTTTGACTTACCCAGTAAGAAACTCCTGCTTACTGTCTTAAAAAAAGGCAAGAAAACATGCACATTAAAAAAAAAAAATTTACTACCATGGAACAGGACAGAATACATTATGGAAACTCATGATCTAGACATAGCCTTGGGAACTAAGAGATACTTTATATCTACAACTAACTCAATGAAAGTAACTGACTTCCTGAGTTGTCCCTTTGTCATCACGAGATTACACAGAAAAACAACTTTACCTCCATTTTTACCTCAGTCTGTACTTTCTGATTAAGTTCTTCTTACCTTTGAACTCCAGCAAATGACCCGATAGGCAATCCATCTTGTGATAGGAACTGAAACTACCCCCTCAAGCAGTAACTCCTCAGACAGCCAACAAGACCCCCACATGACTGACTTGAAGACCATGATAGACCTGACCTTACTGTCCAGCTGTATGTACCCACTGACCTTTGTTCCATACTTTCCATATGTAAACCAAGAAGTATTTTCAGCACTTCAGAGACAGTCTTTGAGACATTAGTGCCCTGTCTTCCCGGTGCTGGCCTCACTGAAATAAATTCCTCTCACGTTTCACCACCACAGGTCTCTAGGCCTTTAGATTTTGTCAGTGGCAAGTGGCCAAACCTGTTGTATTTGGAGCCAGGTGCTCTTCTTGCACCCCTGAGCCCCAATGCAACATAACAAACACAATCAGGTGGTCTTTCGGCAACAACTCCAAATAAGACCATTTGTTCATCAAAGCCAAGTTTTATTGAGGAGTGAGCATGTTTCCTTAAGATCAAAAACAAAACTGGTCTTAATTTGCCAAACTTCTACACTTACATTTCTGGCACTGGATAATTTCTTTTGGTCTGTCTATCTATCTACCTTAAGAAAGGAACAGTGGGCATGCATGCACAAGCAGGACAGAGGGGCTGATGAGGAGAGAGAATCTTAAGCAGGCTCCAACACGGAGCCCAACATGGGTTCGATCTCATACTCTGGGATCATGACTTGAGCTGAAATCAAGAGCCAGACACTCAACTGTCTGAGTCACCCAGATGCCCCAATTTCATTTATAAACCTCATTTGTACAAATTCGTTGGCCCAGAAGATTTCTCTTTTAAATCAAAACACTTTATTTTGCAAGTTTACTGGAAATGCTACACATTTGCTGTCCAGTGCTAAAAAGAAAAATCAACTGATTTCAGCTCAGGTCATGATCTCACAGTTTGTGGGTTCGAGCCCTACATTGGGCTCTGTGCTGACAGCTAGCTCAGAGCCTGGAGTCTGTCTTCCAATTCTGTGTCTCCTTCTCTCTCTGACCCTCCCCTGCTCGCACTGTCTCTGTCTCTTACAAATTTTAAGTTAAAAAAGCATAAAAAAATTTTTATAAAGAAAAATCAAGCAAACACACCTGGGTTGAGATTTATTTTCCTTGGCAACTGTTAATACATTTTTAAATTCAGTCAACAAATATTTATTGAGGATAGTGTTTCTTCTGTAGAAACACTAGATCCTGTGGGAAAATGAAGAAATGTCCAAACTAATTATGGGAAGATAAGTATATAGTTAAAATACAAGAACAAATATGAGATACTACAGCATAAATGAATTCTGGAACCAGAAAGCCTAAGTCAGAATCTTGGATCAGGCCTTAGGAAAACTACTGTACCTCTATGTGCCCCAGTTATCTCTAAAATGGGTATAACAACAGTATCTTCCTCATAGAATTTTTATGAGGATTAAATGAATTCAAACATTAAACCCTTCCAACAGCATCCTAATTAGAGCTCATAAATAATAACTGTTATTGTTCTGAAAGACATGTGGACCAAAAAAGCTGAGGTAAGTATATGGCCTGTCAGCATGAACCCATAAAGAATGGGTAGGATGTGGACAATATAAACAGGAAGGTCATGATGAAAAAATACTGTGGTAAAAATGAGATGACTAGTATGACTTGGTTATAATGCAGTGGTTTAGAAAGGTAGGCAGAAAGCAGGGCTGAAGGCTGTGAACGTTAGACAGAGGAGCCTGGGTGTTACCTGCAGGCCACGGAGAGAGCTACTAAAGACAGAAGGGTTATGATCTAAGGAGATTTACCAGTCAAGTTTTATAAGTGACAGAGAGGGCTATTGAGTTTTCACAAATGCTGTCAAGAAACTTGATTTTCCCTCATAGCAGTTTTGCTTACTATAAAATAGGGCTTCTAACAACCTCATCACTACAAATAAAACCACTAAAGCTGGGCTCTAAACAGACTACCACTGTCTGGAAATGAGCTGAATGAGTAAGCAAATGAATATGAAAGAAAATGAGATTCGATACTAACTTGAAAACAGGTTTGATTCAGTTCATATTACTGTTCAGATTTTTTTAAATGTTTTTTTTTTTTATTTTGAGAGAGAGAGAGAGAAAGAGAGTGTGCAGGGGAATAGAGAAAAGAAGAGAATCCCAAGCAGGCTTAGTGCTGTCAGCATAAACCGGATGTGAGGCTCCATCTCTTGACCTCTGAGACCATGACCTGAGCCGAATTCAAGAGTTGGGTGCTTACACAACTGAGCCACCCAGATGCCCCAAGATTATGAGTGATAACTTGCCAACCTTTGTCAACTGCTGATGTGAGACACTGGTCACTGTCACACACTGTCCTCTCTCCCCTTCCTGCCCAGTGTCACACAGGGCAGCAATGCCTCCAACTAAAGCACTCTGTTTCTGGGCTTCTCTTGCTACTAGGTGTTCATGAGGTGTGCCCACTGAGATATTAAAAAAAATGTCTCGTGGGACCCCTGGAAAGGATGTTTAGAGGAAGCGGACTCAGCTAGGAAATACATGCTCTTCTGATCTGATTGCTTTTGGATATAAAGACAGCCACTGTGTCCCTGGAGTAGTCCTGACAAAAGAAGTCTCACGTTAGGATGGTGCAACAGGAAGGTAGATCTAGGCCCCTCTCTCAGACTGCTCTACTTGAGAAGATGAAGTGCTCATCAGAGCCTAACATATTTCCCAACTAACAGTGCTAGTTACTAGATGTTGTCCGTCCAACTAACCACAACTAAGCTAGTATAACCACGATGTCTCGAAATTCAGGCATGCATGTCGCTCATTCACACTCACTAGACAATATTATAAGCAGTCATTCAAGAGAGGGTCCTCCAGGGTGACAAAGCTGTGGGGATGGGGGTCCGAGACCTGCTGGCAGCCACTGCTCTAGCTCTGGGGAGGAAGCAGGTCTGAGATAATGAGGCCAAACAGCAGTGAGAAGCAGCAAACATCCTGTACAGTTAAGGGTCACTGCTTCTAAACCGGACTGCCACTCCCCACTCCAGCCGCACCCGTGCCTTCCACAGAGTTTTGATATGTAAGCCGTTTAATTTCTCTTTTCGCCTAAAAGTTTGGGTTTGACTTATAACAAGACACTTTTGAAATATTTAGCTGATTTAGATAACAAGAGTCCTAAGTAAGACCATGTATTTAGGGAAAAGTGGCTTATTATGTACACAAAATAGAAAAGAATTAAAACAAAAAAAATCCCTTTTCTCTATAGAATATTATAAATTATAGATCTACATAAAGCTGCTAAATAAATAGTGCAGAGAACAAAGAACAAATTCAAGAACACTACCTTCACGTATATTCTATATCCTTGACAGTCAACATTTTAGTATTAATTTAGCTGCTGAAATGGGATATTCAAGCTCATTCTTACTACCAGCAAATAAAAGTAGCAGTAGTAGGAGTTCCAAAGCACTGAAACATTTAGACATTTGCCCAAGGGTCAGCGGTTACTAAACTCAAAAACTGGTTGCCTCAGAATCATGGGAGAACTGGTTTAAAATACACGTTATGAAGCCAAACCTCAGGAGGTTCTGATTCAGCAGGTTTGGTTTGGGCATTGTATTCTAAGCCACAAATTACTTGCAGGGGAAAATAGGCCTTGAGGAGCTGATAGGTATATGTGAACAAAACTAGTGAATATTTCTACTTGTTTCTTCCCTCAGATAAACCCCATCTTTAGTTAAAATTTTTATGATGGACTACATAGTTACCTCAAATGTAAAGAGTTTGTGTCTTAGCTTTTTACTACTTAGAAAAGTCTAGAGTTTCACATGTAAAAACTATAAAGTATATTAGCAGTTTTTTCACATTTAAACAAAATACTCATCTTTTCTTTGGTAGGAGTTAGGATGTTTTCAGTAACAGAATGCCCAATTGAAAAAATGGCCCAAATAATGAAGAATTTAGTATCTTACAAGCTAAGAGGGCAGTCTCTGGTCTAATTCGGAGACTCAGTAATGCCATGACTCTTACTCCTTCCCTGTCATGGGACCACAATTATCACTGCGGCTCCAAGCATCATGTTCTTACAGTAAAGAAGGAAACGCCTTCCTATCTTAGATCCTATCTGAGAACCCCCCTTTAATTTTAAGAAAATGAAGAAAACTTTCACAGAATTTCTTCATTCTAAACCAATCACTGACATAGGGAATAAGATTAACTCCCTAAAAATAATGATTATTTCTACTCTAAGGCTTAAGAGGCTAACCTTTCCAAAGCACATGGAAGAAAAAACGTTAGAACAAAATCTGGACTCCTTCCAATAGGAAGAAAGCTGGGGGAAGTGTGGAGAGCAACAGCAGTATGTTAGGCATCAATGGTGATCCGCCACATTCTGTGACAAACTAATAAACCATATTTAGAACGATCAAAATGTAATTCAGCATGGTGATTCCAGTTTAGTGCATTAAGTGACTAGAAAACATTATAACAATGAGCAACAAAAGGAAGATTAAGCTGACAAAACTTTGAATCCTACACAACAGAAAAAGAAACAAAAGATGCACCTAACTGGAAACTGGAAGGATATAACCCACTTCCTTATGCAGTATAATTACTGTCAGTCACGGGGCACCTGGGTGGCTCAGTCAGTTGAGCAAGCATATGACTTCGGCTCTGGTCATGATCTCAACTGCTGGTGAGTTCAAGCCCTGCGTAAGGCTCTGTGCTGACAGCTCAGAGCCTGGAGCCTGCTTCCGATTCTGTGTCTCCCTCTCTCTCTGACCTCTCCTGCTTGTCCCCATACCAGAGCTCTCTTTCGCTCTCAAAAATAAACATTTAAAAAAAATTACTGTCAATCAATTAAAAAGTATCTTGAAAATTACTATTCAGGAATGTTCACCTAGTCTAATCTGTGTACCCATTACTCTGATTTCTACATCAGCTAAATATTTCAAAAGTGTTACATATTAGATATAAAAGACAAAACAAGGAATAGGTATTTTAACTTAAACAACAGCGTATTCAGTTTTTAAACACTGTTCTTAAAAATTCTGTTCAGATGCCAGGGGATCAATGGCATAACAAAATCATACCAACTTTACAAATGGACCATTTTCATAGGCTTCCTTTGAAAATCTTGATGAAACCATATACACTAATGTTATCCAAAAATAAAAATCTAATTGTTCAGAATTTAGTCTGGAAGCCCCAGGGTCAGTTCAGGATCCCAGCATAAATATTCAGTGTTGGCAATAATGCCAAATAGCACAGCCACTATAAAAAATAGGTTAGAGATTCCTCATAAAGTTAAACACAGAATTACCACATGCCCTAGCAATTAAACTCTTAGGTACATACCCCAAAGAACTGAGAATAGGTATTCAAACAAATACCTGTAGACAAATATTGCTAGGAGCACTGTTCACAATAGCCAAAAGGTGGAAACGACCCAAAAGTGCACCAATGGGTGAATGAGTAAACAAAATGTAACATGTATGTACAATTTATTCAGCCATTAAAAAAAGTACTGATAGATGTTACCAACACAGATGAACCTCAAAACCATGATGCTATGTGGAAGAAGGCAGACACAAAAGGTCATATGCTATATGATTCCTCTCATAAGAAATACTCAAAAAGGTAAATCCACAGTAACAGAAAGCAGATTAGTGGCTGCCAGGGGCTGAGAGGAAGGGGGAAATGGGGAGTGAGAGCCACAGAGCTTGCTTTTGTGGTGATGAAACTATTTGGAACTAGACAGAGGTAATGGTTGCCCACCCACTGTGAATGTACTAAATGCCACTGAATTGTATACCTTTAAAATGGCTATATGAGCCATTTTATGCTATATGAGCTTTATAGCAATTAAAAAGTAACTGATGTATCTGTAGTATGAATTATGTACAGATCTGAATATGTGCATTGAAATTTAATCAATTCTGGTCAACAGTATTCCAACTTGCTTTAATAGAATATTCTACAATTCTTCTGATTGGGCATTATCTGGGCTCTTCTTCATTCTACCCAGCATTCTAAGATTTACATCGGGAGTCTACATACTGAGGCTCAGATTAATTCCCACACTACAAGTGGAACTGCCCACATAGCTAGTTCAGGAGAAAGATAAGTCAAAAGGCATTCTGATCTAGTTTATGGGTATAGGGATCTTTGGGGAGTTCCTTGGTAGTTTACAGTTTAGGACCTTCTGACATCACCTTATAAGACTGCTTTTGCTTCTCATGGGAAGGGTGGGGCAAACAAATTGTTTGCCACTACTGTTGTTTTAAAGTAAGGGTCTATGTGGATCAGAGGGTCCTTCCCAGAAGGCAGACCATACAGTATAATGTAACAAGAGAAAAGAACAAGCAACACTTGCAATTTCATATTGAAGCTCCACAAATTGTAATTAAAACTCTATTTTTATCTATATATTTTATTTGTTTGCAAATGTTTTGGATGTGATAAAGAAGGTCTGCACTGGTCCAGAATTTCTGCCCTGAGGAAAGGAGCAAAAGGAGTCACAGACTTCCAGGGGAACAGGCTGGGACTTTGCGGGGAAGCACCAGGCACCCCTGCATCATCTTTCCACAAAGGTGGAGCAGACACACGTAGTTGTGGGGTCCTGAAATGTTTAGATATTGCAATTCTCTCCCTTAGGAAAGCAGACTGGAATTCGTAGTACAGACAAGTGCCAGGTAGTAGCTTGGCATTTCATACTGTGTGGATGAAGGGACTGTGAAAACTTTTATCGGTGGTCCCTTACTGTCTTAAAATTGCTGTCCTATTGTGGCTGATGGAGAGGAAACTCCAATATTCACAGATCCTAATACATTTATAAATATAAAGCATACGCAGTTCACAAGTTAATGGCATAAACTTTACTCTCAGAATGTGTGTACTTTTGAAGGATTATCATGTTTAGTTTATGAGAATACCCACTGATAATTATGAAAATGCTTTAAGCAGAAACAGTCACTGAGATATTGTCTACAATTCCTTAAGTTAGTCATATTTCCTTAGGAATATTTCATAAAACTATAAATCTAAAGAGCACCTAAGCTTAAATTTCTGCAACAAATTCTTTAGAAAGAATTCATATGATATTTTGTTATAAAGGTAGGCATTTTCCTTGGGATGATATTTCACCAAGAAATTAGTTTAAATGTAGAGAACTGGCGCACCTACCAAATAAGAGCCCCAACATTCACTGACAACATACCAAGTGAGGAAAGGAGCGAACAGTAGAATTTTGTTCAGAAAAGCCTTTCCATTAAATGTTTTGTCCACTTCTGCCATGTCAGAACATCACATGCACTATTAACGGTATTTTTACTAATAAAGCAACTTACGTAGCTTCATCCTGAAAAGTATCTGCAAAATCGCAGGTTTTATCCACTAGCTATATTTTTCAACATGCAACATATATAAAATGTGAAAATTTCATTCACAGATTACCTTGTTAAACTATAAACAATTTAAAATTCTTCAATATAAGGGACAGAGAAAGCAATTGGTTACTATTTAAATACCCCATCAGCTATCCACATTCAAGGCCACTAAGAAAATCACACAAACACTTCAAATCTCACTATCTAAATTTGCATCACTATGTAAATCTGCATCAGAGGGCTTATTAGGGGAAGGAAAGCTGGAACTATGTTCTCATGGTGAAATGAGTGATATTCAAAGTATGTGGATTGCTAGAAGGTCCTTGCATAAATAGGAAACACGAATTTGGCTAAGCTATAGCCAAACATTTTTGGATTAGTGCCCCATTATAAAATTTCATTTTGTTCTTTGTTCCTCTCAGTGAAAGGTATTGCTTGCTGAATTTGTTAAGTTAGGTGATCTTTCTGTCAGAATATTGTTATATTTGGAGTAAATCTTTCATGTTAAGGTGTTTGTTGGAATGCTTATAAAGGACACAGAGTAGGGGCTTTACTATTCTTAGAGAAAGACGTGTGTGTGTATGTGCATATACAATGTTCTATTTATTTTTGAGAGAGAGAGAAGGAGGGAAGGTAGGGGAGGAGCAGAGAGAGGGGGACAGAGGATCTGCAGCAGGCTCCAAGCTGACAGCAGACAGCCCGATGGAGGGCTCATTGAGATCATGCTTAACTGACTGAGCCACCCAGGCGCCCTGGGACTTTACTATTCTTACAGGAATAGGTTAAATAACTGTTTTTGTATCTATTGCTAATAGTGTGTGTGGCAGAATTCAGTGCAAGGCTTGTTTTCATTATTAACATACCTGGGAGGGAGGCTGTGGGAAAAGAAACATCTATGGGTCACATCTACCTGCAGCTGTCAGAGGCTTATTTCCCAAAGGAATTAAAAAAGGCAAACATCTGAATTGGCTTATCTCAGCTCCCAATATGACTAAAACTTATTTTATATACTACCAATGACACAGGTACCAAGCTTTGAGAAATGAGAAATTAAACCTTAGGTTAAAAGATTTTAGCAACTATTAAATCTAACAAAACAAACAACTATGGCTTTAGAATGACAGTGCCCAATTTCTTAGATGAGTTGCTGGTATTCAAAAGTAGTAGTATATCATCTCACAATAAGAACTACTATACAAACATGCTTTGAGTACCCTCTTTCATTTATTCTAAGAAGCACTTAAACCATTGTTTTAATAGTCCTGAAATTGGGAAACCTGTCACATCTTATGGCATTTTAGGATCACTGTTCATAAGGCAGCAGTTGTGATATTTGCATTGCCTGTATGCTCAAATGTTGGAACCACAGTGTGTCCATCAACACCTTGGAATAAAATCCAAGAGACAAAGAGCGGACCATATTTTTACCCTAGGAACCAAAGGTTGTGGGGCAGGGCACTCAGCAACATTTTGGATTCAGGAATCAAAATTAGGTTCGGGCTACCTAATTGAAAAATTTTCTGGATAACATCATAGATTTGATAGACTAATTGAAGAAAAAAATAAAAAACTTCATGCATTTATTGTTTCCCCAGTAAAACAAATATTTATCTAATAATAACATCTTTGAGATTATATGAGCTGATCCACTGAACAGAAATTTAGGCCAAAGCAATCTGGCAGCTATGTTCCCAAAGCATGGTGTTTGATGAAGTGAACGGCACCGGTAGGGTAAGCAGAGGCTCCACTGGCCCGACCATATTACACTTGACCCAACTGTACATGTTTATAGCATCTGCTTGGCTTGGCTCTTGTAGGCATTGGAGCTTGTCATTCCCAGAATTAAAAGTTACTAAAAGAAAACCTGATATGCTTATATTTCAAAAATATTTACATGTACTTCTGGGTCTGAATCAAACATATTTTCTCTGGAACTGATTTCCACCTCCCTTATTTATGTATTATTAATTCACTGTCTTTTTGTTAGAAGCCATTTCAAATTCTTCAAGGGAAGAGAGGCTGATTGTGAATAAATGGAAGTCTCTAGGACCTGATCCAGTTCTTCACTCACTATCTCAATCAACAATTACCGAGTGCCCAGCAAGCAACATTAGGTGGTGTGTGTAAGGTGTGTGCATGTACAGTGCACTAGGTACTACAGCTGGGAATAAAATAATTAAATCAGGCACTGTGTTCATTATCAAGACATTTCTATCAAGATTTTTATAAAATATAAAAATACTTGGTATATATAACAGATAAACTATACGCACTAGTTAGGAAATGAACACAAACATGCCTAAACCTAGTTCATCTGTAACTCTGATGGATTAAAAAAAATGTAGTTTTGAGCATGTTTGTACACTATAATCTCAGAGAAAGCTGAACAGATTAAAAAAATATGTTTTACTAACTAAAGTTCATAGTTTATATGTATTCTCTTCATTTTTACCTAATGTCCTTTTTCTGTTTCAGGATCTCAACCCGGGTACCACATTATGTTTCATCATCTTGTCCTAGGCTCCTTGTGGCTGTGACAGTTTCTCAGAGTTCCTCTGTTTTTGATAACCTTTACTGTGAAGTATTTCTGGACACACAGTCTGTTGTCTTTAGTCTTATAGACTCCACTCGTTTCCAAAGTTATGTAGGTCATCATTTTTTCTGCCTCATTCCCTCCGAGTAAGGTCGTGTCATACATATAAAGATTGTTTTGTCACAGTCTGCATTCTTTACTGGGGTCCCTTAATTACCTAAATGATTTCTTAAATTTACATACAGCCTGGTTTCACTTGTTGTGCTATAAAGTTGAGTGGGTTCTGACAAACTCATAGTGTCATACAACCACAATTATAGTACAACACAGAATAGCTTCTTTACCCTAATACCCCCCATGCCTCGCCTATTCAACTCTTCTTTTCTCCCAACCCCCTGATCTTTATATTGTCTCTACAGTTTCACCTTTTCCAGGGTGTCTATGGGAATCATATACTAGGTAGAATTTTTAGACTGTCTTCTTTCACAGGCACTTAAGATTCACTTCTTTTTGTGGCTTGACCATTTCTTTTTACTGCTGAAAAATATTCCATTACATGGATGCACTATAGTTTATCATTCATCTATTAAAGGATATCATTTTAGCTGCTTCCTGTTTGAGCAATTATTATTAGAGCCGCAGTAAACATTCATACATGGGTTTTTGTGTGGACATAAGTTTTCAACTCATTTGAGTAAATAAATACCACGGAGCATGATTATAGGATCATATGGCAAGACTACATTTAGCTTTATAGCAGACTGCCAAACTACCTTCCAATTTTGCATTCCCCCAGGCAATGAATGAGAGTTCCTGTTGCTCCACAACATTGCGAGCAAAACGTATTGGCAGTTTGGATTTTGGCTATTCTAGTAAGTGCGTCATACTATCTCACTGTTAATTTAATTTGCAATTCCCCAATGACAAATGCGTTCAGCATCTTTTCATATGCTTATTGGCCATCTGTGTATTTTCTTTGGCAAGGTGTCTGTTCAGATATTTTGCTCATATTTTAATTGGGTTGTTTTCTTGTTAAGTAAAGACATTTTAAATGAAGGAATTATGTTTTTGTTCAGATTTACATAATTTACTAGAGAATAGGTTATAAATCAATCTCATCATCTAGGACAGCAAAAATGGAACCAATAGCAAACTACTTGAGTCTTTGGTTTTCTTTTTATTTTTTTTAATGTTTTTTAAATTTATTTTTGATACAGAGAGAGACAGAGCATGAGAGGGGGAGGGGCAGAGAGGGAAGGAGACACAGAACCGGAAGCAAGGCTCCAGGCTCTGAGCTAGCTGTCAGCACAGAGCCTGATGCAGGGCTCGAACCCACGAAGGTGAGATCTGACCTGAGCCAAAACTGGAGGCTTAATCAGCTGAGCCACCCAGGCACCCCTGGTTTTCTTTTTAAAAGCAACACATAAAAATGAATCAACCCAAGTGTCACAATCTCATATGGAGAATTAAAAGAAATTAAGGCACATTCACAGAAACAGCACACTAAAAAGCTTCTAATGTACTCATTATTAATTTTGACCACATTTCTGCTTTACAAAAGATTGAGTGGTACTGTTTTTTGTTTGTTTGTTTTTGAGAGAGCAAGAGAGAGAAACCAAGTACAAGCAGGGGAGAGGGAGAAAGAGAGGAGGAGAGAGAGAGAGGTAGAAAGAGAGACAGAGATTGAGAGGATGAGAATCTTAAGCAGGCTCCATGCTCAGCACGGAGCCTATGGTGGGGCTGGATCCCAGACCCTGAAGTCACGACCTGAGCCAAAATCAAGGGCCAGGCATTCAACAACAGCCCCCCAAATTGTACTGTTTAAAATATGAGCCACGTAATGACACAGTGTATTCCACTATCAGGGCTTTGGCAAACACCTATATTTCTTTTCATACTTTAGTCAAGCTTAATGATGTAGACTGAAAGTCAATTAACTGATAACTTTCCTCAAGTAGTTTTGAGCATTTTCTTTGGAGATGTGGCTAATAATAATTTAAAGGAAATTAACTTCTTATTTTCTGTAGAAATTATAACTACATTCAATGAGTCAATGTGATGGGAACACTCATCTAAAGGTTAAAAAAAAAATCAACTGGAGTTTCTTTGACTTTTTATGTGTGAATTTTGTTTTTAAGGGGAAAAAAACTCCACAAACTTTAGCAAATGTATGCTTAACTGATATTCTACAGTGTGTCTGACATAACCAGAAAAAAAAAAGTGCTTCTATTAGTTCCATTTTTTAAATGGCAACTCCTTTCATTTCCACCAAAATCTATCACATAAGTCTCATATCAAACACCTTTCCTCCTGAAAAATCCATAGGGAAAAAATTCAATTAAAGTCTGAGATTAAAAACAATCTAACTGTATTTTTAAAATAAAGAGGTACGTAAAGTGTTACAGTAGTAACTAGTACCTAGTACCTAGTAGGTAAAGCATTCATTATACAGTAAATTAGTCTTTCCTTCTACATTATGATCCCTACTTCATAGTAGGAAATTAAAAAAAGAGAGAAACAGAAGTAATCTGGAGCAGCACATAACCAAATGATTCACAAATCTTTACAGTTGTTTCTAATAACAGAATAAAGCATGTGTACACACCCACCCCCAATCAACAACACAGAATAAAAATAAATGTAGCCCCACAGGATTTAAAAATAGAAGAATAACTGACAGATCTGTTGTTAAGAGGAGTGACTGGATTAAGTGTGAAAATACAACTATATTTTGAAGTATTCTGTATTATATCCCACTACACACATGGTGTACTTTCTTTTAAAATGAGTATTTATCAGTGCTTTTAAAGAATATTTCTTCCATATAGAAGAAAACAGAACAAAAGAGGCCAACGATTCCAATGCCCAGGATAACCTGCTGACATACAAAAACAAGTACATGTGATAGTTCAAAAGCTCAGTTAGGCGGAGTGTGAGAGAGTGAAATGCATTTAAACCTTTTCTGCCCAATCAAAGCAACCTCTGTTATCAATCTGCTTCAGATATACAAATTACTGATATCCTTTCTTCCCTTTAACTATAGCAACATCAGTCATACAACTTTAGACTTAATTTTTTTAATAGAGAAAATGGTTTATCTTACACTGAAACACTTCTGTATTTTGGACAGTGCTGCTAAGATCATAAATTTTTAAATATAAAAAATAGGTTCTCTCTTGTTCTTGTTGGCTCTATGAAATTAAGGTACCCTTAAATATCATCAGTAGCATACAAACTTGTAGTAAGTAGTGATAAGCCATACATATCTAATGCATGGTAAAATAAATATATACAATAATACTGTACTATAATAAAACTGTGGCAAACCTCACTACATTGGCAATCATATTACAATATATAAATATATCAAAGTAACATGCTGTGCACCTTAAACTTATAAAATGTTACAGAATAAATTTATTCCATTATAAAAAGAAATTAAAGTTCTTTTCTCATAGGAGAATAAAACATGCTTATTTTGTAGGATTCTTGAGGACTAGATTAAATAGTTGGTATTATTAAAAAACCCATCGGTCTCCTCAACTTTTTTTAACTTGCAAAAAAAGGTTAAGAGTTGGAATTCAGGTGTAAAAAATTCAGTTTTATTGTATCACACGGCAGGAGCACAAATTTTGAGTAAAAATTGCTGGTAACCTCAGTTACAGGTGTCTTTGGAGCTGTGTCTCTAAGGCCTCTCAAACAATACTACTTGACAACCCCATCCCTCTGTAATTCAGGTCTCCAACTCCCAGAGAAGCTACATTTCTAGTAGTCTCAAGTCTCTCAATATATGAATAGAAAGATGATTTTTCTTATTTACTGAGATAATGGAAGTCATCTGACAAATGTCCTCTCAATTACTATCCTTACCACCTGTGGTAGTAAGCCTCCAAGATGGCAGTGATCCCAAGCCAAAACCATCCAGCTGACCTACGACAAATTCCTGATCCATGGATATATTTGCTATTGTTTACAGTACTACATTTTGGTATGATGTGTTACGCAACACTATAATTAAGTTAATATAATCCACTTTATTTCCCATCAGCTTCCAAAATTTAACTTTTTCTGCAATGTAAAAAGCACATTTCTTTTTGTTCTTTCATTTTCCTCCTTCTGCCAAACTTCTCCAGAGTCCCACCCCAATCATGCTACTAGAACTCCTTTCTCAAAGGTCAATCGATATTCTCATAATTGCTACATCAGTGATCTTTTGTTTCTTTCTCATCCCTTTGACGTTTATGCAGCTTTTGGCAATTAAAAATCTTTATATTCTTAACTTCCACAACACTGAATTCTCCTTAGTTCTGACCCAGGCTCTGTGCACTAATTTTCTGACTTTCTTCATGTGCTATATTTGTATTCATACCCTTTAAACTCAGGCATTTCTCCAAGATTCTGATTTCAGTCCCCACCTTTCCCCAAAATATGTGTGACAGCAACAATAGCTACAACTAGCACAACCAAAATATACTGAATACTAATGTGCTAGGCCTTATGCCAACCTCTTTACATATCTCATATATCATGCCATATATGTTTAGATTTTCCATTATAACCCTTGGTGCCTATGTGTATTCTACAGTTTGGGTAATCTACCACATTGGTCAAGCTCTCTTTCCCCTTTCCAGGAGTAAACCGCATTCCGAATACCTTATTCTTTTGTTTTACCATCATCTTCCCAATTTTAGAACAATATTTGATATACAGTAGGTATTTATGGAGTACATGGTAGCATACTTGTTGCATAAGTAGTTGGAAAACTCACAGATATCCCATCTCTTTTTGAGACAGGGTGGGCTGCAATAAAAAATAAGACTACTGGGGTCAACTGGGTGGCTCAGTCAAGCATCCAACTCTGGGTTTCAACTCAGGTCATGATCTCATGGTTAGTGTGGTTGAGCCCTGCAATGACGGCACAGAGTCCGCTTGGGATTCTCTGTCTCCCTCTCTCTCTATCCCTTTACTGCACACACACTCTCTCTCAAAAGTTAATAAATAAGCATTAGAAAAAAAAAGATTACTGGCTTACAGCTACAGCTAGTATAATAAGTAATTCAACCTTATTCCTTTTTTTTGTTTTAATTTTTTTAATGTTTATTTTTGAGAGAGAAAGAGACAGAGAGTGAGTAGGGGAGGGGTAGAGAGAGAGGGAGACACAGAATCTGAAGCAGGCTCCAGGTCCAGAGTCCAATGCAGGACTTGAACCTACGAACTATGAGATCATGACCTGAGCCAAAGTTGGACACGTAACCAACTGAGCCACCTAGGGACCCCTAATTGTTGCATTTCTAAAGCCTATGTCTCATTCAATGTATATTATAAAGTACCAACATTTCAAAAGTTGCATAACACTTCTACACAGAAAACTTCAAAATACTACTAAGTGAAGTTTTAAAATTTCTTAATAGAGAAATATACCAAGGCATATGATGAAAATTCAATATTGCAAAGATGCAAGTTATCGCTACAGATTTAGTTCAACTCCGATAAAAATTCCAGGAAGACTCCTTGTGGAAATTAAAACTAACTCAATAACTTATATGGAGGTGGAAAGGATCAAAGTAGAATAACAGTCTCTAAAATGATGACCCAACACCATCGCCCTGGTGAGGATGTAGAACAGCCAGAACTTTCTTACAATCCTTTTGGAAGCCTAAATTCATATAACCACTCTGAAACAATGGTTGCAGTATTTTCTAAAGTTGAACATATACATATCCTGTGATTCAGCAATTCTCTTCTTCAAAATAAAGTCAAAGAAAGGTGTAAATATGAGCGCTAAAAGACCTGCAAGAATGTTAACAGAAACACTGTCTATAATAGTTACAAACAGGAAGTAATCCAAATGTCCCTGTACAGGAGAGGGGATAAAATGAACAGTGGCATGTTTATACAGTGGAAGACTACATGGCAATGAAGATGAAGAAACTCCTGCTACATGCAACATGGATGAATCTCAAAAGACGCTAATAAGTAAAACAAGCCAGATACTAGATTGCACTGTATCATATTTCATGATACTGTGAATCTGTTAAAAAACAAATACAACTATACCTTAAAATAGAGGTACTTTTAGGGCAAAGCAGTGGGGGCAGTGAGTGGGTGGAGACATCTAGTGGTCTTTTAGGATGTGAGCCACATTCTATTTCCTGAGTAGTGGTGCACAAGAATGTTCCCTTTGTGATGCTTTTTCAAGTTATACACTTAAGATACAAGTACTTAAACATTTACTGTATTTCAAAGAATTGAAGGGACCAATATTCAGGGAAGACCATGTAAACCTGTAGTCCCTGATTATTTTTTAAACCAGCAACCACACTACTGAAGATGCAGGATTCTTTGAGAGAAAACACACCTACTTTTTATTTCTTACAATCCTTTATTTATGGACTATAGTAAGTTTAAAAATCATAATTATACGGTTGAATCATATGGCATTGCCATTTATGTAGGTCAAGAGCAGCCACAGAGAGCCAATACTGCTTTAAGAAGGTTTCCCTGGTATGGCTGTAAGACACAATCAAAATAATCCCACTGGTAGTTACATGTAATAATAGTATTGAGGAAAGTAGTCTTGGAGAACACTTTCTGGATTAGAAGCATTGATAAGAATCCAAGTTAGGATAAATGTTTTAAAAGGTAACAGTTGCAATAGACTATTGGCAGTGGAACTAGAAAACAGGAGTCCTAACTGCACACAAATATGCCATGTCCCACCTTCACCTCCTTCCTGTTCTAGAAGTGGCCCGGGGGCCACAGCCATCCAGTCAGTAAATCACTTAGGCAGTCTAAGCTCTGCCCTTTTAGTTTGGGCCCTTTAAGAATCACCTCTATTAAGATGTGTCCGATGTTACTCTCTTAGCTTTTTTCAAAGGCAACTGTAATGGAAAGATACTGGAAGTCTGCCTGGTTAGCTGCAAAAATCTTGTACATCAAATTGTTTATTACACCACTTAGTGTTCCTAAATAAAACTTCACAAGAGGAACACTTTTCAAGGGAAAACCATCTTCTGGATGAACTGATAGGCATCTCCATTCTGACAGCAAGGTAACATATTTCCCGTTTACACCGAGAAACAGCAAAATCAAAGTCCAAATGTGGCAATTCTATGACTGATATTTAGCAAATCTGCATTTTATTATTTTCGTTATTGATCATACTGACTTACCTATTGTTGGATGTTTCCTAGTTAAATCAACAGAAGTAAATCCAATTCATAACAAACTCAATATTCTGTAATTTTTCTAACCTATTTGATTCATAAGCTGGGGACTCACTGTTAAATTATTTTACCTTTGAAGATACAAATTTAATAAAAAAAAACAAACCCCAGCATCTCACTGAGTTACAGTGAGATCCACTAGATGAACTCAGCTCCTGAGCACCTACTGGTTAGAACAAATCTCTTTAAACTGGATTAATGAGATTTCTTTAAAAGTGCTAAATAAATTTTTAAAAGGGGTCTCAGGGACTAGGACTGGGTCCTTTACATGGCTTATTATGACATTTTTCAGAAGGATATGAATATATGGTTTCAAATACAAAAATGTTTTAAATTTTTTTAAATGTAACTTGAAGTAGAGTATGCGGATATTGTTAAGCAAACTACTTACATGTGCCCCCGTCCCCTGGCTAAAATCTCAGCTATTAACATGTCAGAGTCCATATTACCCTGACCATCGCTGCATGCTAGAGAGCACTAAACACTCAATAAATAGTTATTCAATGTCTGGAGTCTGTTATAGCTTCTGTATTATTTATAACTCAACATATTTTTTACATTTCACATTAAAAATACTTTTGGCTAACCTAAACAAGCTTAAACTAACAGGGGTTCCAAGTACTGCAAAAGAAGGCATCATTTTCAGTAAGCAAATATATTCTAGAGAGGGGAAAGAAAGAAAGAAACATACTTGATTTCAAATGAAAACCAGCATCTGCCCATACAGATTGATGTGATTAACAATTCCTGGTCTCCAGCTTCAGACAGGCTCTGAACACCACTGCAGGCAACTTTTTAATTTACTTTCATTTGCCCTTCAGCAGCTATTCTCACATTTTTTGCCCCTCCTGTTAAGCCACCTATCCAATCCCTATAAGGCCCCCAAGTAATCTTTAGTTTTGTTGCCCTACAGCTCAAATCTTAACTGTAGTTATACTCATTCTCACTTCTTCCTTCAAGTCTTCAGAAGATGAGGTCATCTCTCTGTTCCGTATCTCTGATCAGTTTTCTTCCCAACTAACCCAGGACCTTGTTCTAACAACTGGTTCTTCTCTTTCTTGCATCTTCAATCTCCTCTCTCCTGATTCCAATTTAACAGCTAAAAAAACCATGCTTTTAGTCATTCCCATTCCTTGGTGCATCTTGTCAGTGAACTCCTCATTTCTTTCCTGGACAAAAGACTAGTTCACTCTGGTTGTGAACAGTCGCTCCAGCCCTGTCACTCCTCCACGGACTGTAATCTTACTTAGATCCATCCCCATCCCTCAGTGAAGGTGGCTGATGTCTTATTGCACAAAGGATGCTTCTTAGTCCTCATCTCACAGGACTAACGTGTAGCTCTTGACACAGTTCACACTCCTCCTGGTTTCTTAATCTCATTTCTTTCGTTCTCTCATGCTAACCATTTCTTCTAGGTCTCTTCTGCCCACCACCTAGACACTGAGTTTCCTTTAAGGTTCCATCTTCAATCCTCCTTCATTTACACCCTCCATCCTTAAGCAATTTAATTCACTCCTTATTTAATGATTCCTGTTATCATCCAATAACAATATTGGTGCTTTAATTATTATATTTTTTAAATGCTTTATTTATTTTTGAGACAGAGACACAGCATTTTTTTAAAAATGCTTTTTTGATTCACATACCATAAAATTCAACCATTTAAAGTGTATAATTCAATTGGGTTTGGTATATTCACAAAACTGTACAATCATTACCACAATTTTAAAACGTTTTCGTCACCCTAAAAGAAAACCTGCACCCACAGCAGTCACTCCATCTTACCTCCGGTCCCCAGCCCCTAGAGACCTCCAGTCTAGGTGCTGTCACTGTGGGTTTGCCTGTTCTGGATATTTCATATAAGTGGCACCACAGAATATGTGACCCTTTGCGAATGGTTCCTTTTACTTTGTATAATGTTTTCAAGATGCATTCATGTTGTAGCATGTATCAGCACATCTCTTTGTCACCAAGTGATATTCCATTGCACATACAGAATGCATTTTATTTATTCATTTTTGAGTTGGCTGCCATTTGAGTTGCTTCCACTTTTTGGCTATAATGAAAAATGCTGCTATGAATATTCACATACATGTTCTGCATATACACACATCTGCACATCTGTTAGGTAGGTACCTAGGAGTGGAAATGTCTGGTCATTTGGTAACTCCGTGTTTATCTGTTTTCCAAAGCAGCTGCATCATTTTACATTCCTGGCAGCAGTGGAGGAGAGCTGTAATTTTTCCATATCTTTGCCAACATGTGTTATTGCCCATCTTTTTGATTATAGCCACCCTAGTGGGTTTGAAGTGATAGTTCATTATGGATTTGATTTGCATTTCTCTGATGGCTAATGACGTTTCGCATCTTTCATGTACTTCTTCTTTGGCAAAATGTTCAGATCATTGTCCATTTTTAAATTGGGTTATTTGTCTATTATTGAGTTGTAGCAGTTTTCAAAAATATATTCTACTCACAAGTCTCTTATCAGATATGTGATTTGTAAGATGTTTTATGTAATATTTATAAAGATAAAATAGAACTCCATCTCTCCCGAAAATTCAATTAGCAAACACTATGGTCATGGAGTATGTAACATGGCAATGACAATTATAAAACAACTTAAAATGTGAGTGTTTTATAAGTTTCTACTTAATCCTCGCATGGATTTATTATAATGGGCCTGTTTCTCAGGTCAAGAATCAAAGGTCTGTAGAGGTAAGCTGATTTATTCAAAGTCTCTCCTGACTTCATTATTTTTGTATTACTATTTTTCTATGCTTTATCATCTTTGTTTTAAATTAATGTTGCCCCTCTCTATGTTGTTTTCAAATTTATAAGCAAACTGTCTTGAATCCTTTTTAGAACACACCAGGTATGTTTACATGGAAATAAAGAAAATTTTTTTTTCAATGTTTATTTATTTTTGAAAGAGAGAGTGCGAGAAGAGGTGGGGCAGAGAGAGGGAGGGAGACACAGAATCTGAAGCAGGATCCAGGCTCTGAGCTGTCAGCACCGAGCCTGATATGGGGCTTGAACGCATGAACTGTAAGATCATGACCTGAGCCTGAGTCAGACATTTTAACTGACTAAGTCACCCAGGTGCCCCTACACAGAAATTTCTTGAAGACTCATAATGAACCAGGATTAATAACAGCCACTACTCTGGGTATCTAATACAGACATTTCTCTGCTATGAGATTATTCATATGCTCTCTGATAATGTAACAGGCCTGACAGGAGGAACGGTGTAGCCTGACTGAGACTTGTGAAGACTGACATGATGGTGGACGGTGAGTGACCACAATGAACCCAGCTCTATGGGGTTCTATTAGTTTCCAATGACTACTGTAATTACCACAACAGCAGTGGCTCAAAACAATAGAAAGTTATTCTCTTTTAGTTCTGGAGGCTAGAAATTCAGGCTGCTGGCATTCCTTGGTTTGTGGTCCCATCACTCCACCTTCGCCTCTAGAGTGACAGTGCCTCTTCCTCTCGTGACTGAAATCTACCCTTGCCACACCTACTCCCCATGAGGACACTTGTGATTGTATTTAGTTCTGATCCCCAGGATCCAGGAAAATCTCTGTATCTCAAGGTCCTTAACTTAATGACATCTGCAAACTCTTTGTCACAAAAGATCACCGTCCAGGTTCTAGGGATTAGGACATTATCAGTACACACTGGGGGGGGTGGATGTGTGTGTGTTGGACGGGGGTGGGGGTGGGGATTGGTCCTTACAAAACCCAAGAACAAAGTGTCAAGGGCAACTCTCCACTCTGTTTCTTTATATTCACAGTCCACTCAATTCAGATACACAAACTGCTCCCACAGCTATATTCTCTCCTAGCCCTGACACTATCCCCAAATATTGCTTAAAAGTCACTATCTTAGTTACCTGATCAAGATCATGTAGCATCAATTACTGTTAAAAACACTTTCATACAGAAGAAAACACTCTCTAGATTCAAATTTGTTATGACAAAACAGAGGAAGAAAAAAGAGAAACTGAACAATGTACTATTTTCTCTTAAAATTATTTACAAATCTATGCTATGAATCTAACATTAAGGGGGCATTAGTTATTTAATATTACACCACTCCCCAGATACCTAAAAGTTATCAAAATTTGCAAAACAGTAATGATTCACATATAGTTTAAGTTTTGAGATGTAAGGCAATTTCTTTTCTCTTAATGTAGATAGTGAATATATGGGCATTCTTAATTCATATCTTTTGTACGCCCACAATATTTACACAATATTATTTTGTAATTTTTGAGTATTAAAATAGAAAAAGGATACAACAACATCCTCCTCCATAAGCCCTTAAAAGGACCCCAAGTGCTAAATTCCAGATTAATGTCTGGAACTACATCAGTAACTCTATCATATGCCATTGTTAGAATCTACAAACAGGTCAACTCTTTGGTTATGAAAAAATTCTCACTTCCTTATTAATTCTTTAGGGAAGTAGAGAAAAGGTAGTGAAAATGAGAAAGTCTAACCAGGAAACAGATACAGATATATGCTGATTAAGTTGCCCATCTCCATATGCTTTGCCCTATAATTTCTACTTGTTTATACAGAAAGATTTCTGTGCTATTTACCAAGATGAAGTTATCCATCTTCCAGATGGATTCTGCTGGCTAGATGTTAACGGCTGCAATTCTCCTTTTCTTGTCACAGGCAACTTGTCCTCAAAGTAAAGATATGTTTCTGAAATACTTATAAAATCGCTTTTAGTAGACAAATCATACTTTCTCATGGACTTAAGCTGTAATTTCAGAGATTTATTCTTAAGGAAAAAGCATAGCTGCAAGGAAAATTTATGCTTATATCCAAAACATACTTTCTTTCCGAGAGACACGGAAAAAAAAATTCCACCATAGTTCATCTGAACTGGGAAAAACCTCAAAGATGTGTGCTAGACAGCAGACAAGCTATGTACCAGACATTAAGGAGACCAGGAGAAGGCTCTGGTTCCTAATCCTAAACCTCTTCCATTGGAAACTGTCCATGCTAAATCATGGCTAAAGGGGAAGTTCCATCTGGTTTAAATAAGTCTTAGAGCCTGTGCTCTAGACTTGAGGTTTGTGGTTTTCTATCTTTATAAAGTAGATTTTAGACTTAGACTTCAAAACGTCAGTGATAAAAATCACAGAATATTTGTAGGATTTTACTAAGATATGCATTTTTCATTAAAGATTCCCTAAACTTAATTTTCAATGTCTAGTCCCTTACATTTGAGTATATATGGCTTACTAACCACCAAAATACTGATTCTACAGTAAGCTTAGTAAGAAACCTGGTCTCTCTCCATTCTCAGAGACCAAATAAGACCCACACTGAATCTGCAGAGGATCCTGGGGTCAAGCAACCAGCCCATCTTTAGTTCCTAAGAAGCTCAGGATAGGATTCTGTGCCCCTCCATATCTGTTAATGTGTATACCCTCCCTTCTAAGAATAAATGATGATTTGAGGACATGCATGCTAATTAGGTTACAGCAAGGAAAACTACAGTTTAAATAAATTAGGTTTCATATCTAACAGAGGTACCAGAACAGGAGCCTCTCAGCTGAAACCAATCAAACTGTCCGTTTTTCAAAATAAAATTAAAACGAAAAAATCTTTAAAGTAAGTAGGTGGGCCAGGGGAGCAGCCAACAGTTATTTGACTTTCATAGGAGTCTGATGTGTTTCACTGAAGAGGCAGAAGGCTTGAGACTCAAGTAAACTAAGGGAATGATGGGCCTTCTTTAACATCCCGGCAGCATTCAGGATCATGAGGAAGAAACAACACAGCCTGAGGGAAGAGAAAAAGTTAACAAATCCAGTTCAAGGCCAGTGGGCAGAGGAGTTGCTGAGGAGAAATCATTCTGAAGTTATTACGGTAAACTGTAATTCAAACCATATTAAGGCTTAACCCTTACAAGAAGAATCTGTGTCAATTTGACAAGAAGAATACGCCAAAAGTTAGTTACTCAAAGGAAACAAAGCCATTCTAAAACTGCAGAACCCGAGGTGGCTTGTTTGTGTTCTAATATCAAGCTTAGCATGGCTAGGAGGAAGCTATTTCTGTCTAAAAATGATGTAAGGTTACTGTTTGTTATTGTCACTGTTCTTATTTTAACTTTTATTCTGATCTGCGGCCTTTACTTTTTAGTACTCAGGCTGATGACCCCTGAGAAGAGCTAGGGGACAGGAAACTGAAAATGTTTAGAGTGAGCTAGGCAGGACTGAGTCTGTGGCTTACTGAAAGCATTCTATGTGATACGTGCTGGCAAAGATCTGGATGTGTAAGTTCAGGAGTAATGTGGAGAAACAGCCAAACAAACCAAAGAAACAGAGATCCCAAACCCTGATACCTAGACTAAATGTATGAGCTTTAAATGCAAGAGAGGACTTGATAAAAGGTTGCTGAGAAGAATCTAAATGAGGAACCAGTAAGTCAGGAACGACAACCAAGAGTCTGTGATTCAGGTTCAAGACAACCAGAAATCAAGTGGGAATCTGGGCACCATCAACAAAACACTGAGGAAATTACAGACTGAGGTTAAACTCACATGAATTTGCTGAGTGTGTCATGGCCATCTATTAATGGCCTCATTAAAGAGATAAGTTATGTCAAGTTAGGGTAAGTAATGACATTATATATATATATACTTCTGATGTACCTATCTTAAATCATTGATACCCCTGAGATCTCATTAGCGTAGTTTTATAACGAGCCAGATAACTGATCTTGAATTTGCCAAAATACCAGTATAAGAAGAAATGGATTAGAGAGAAGCTAATGTACAATGGCCATGGCCCCAATGACACAGTATTTGAGGCATCTTTCCAACACCAACCTATGCACCTGTTTGCTGAACAATCTTGCTATGTAAAGGCTACAAGTGGACATATTTCACCAAATTTTCAATGGACGAGTCACAAAGTTCCAGAGTTTTGGGGAATAAGTAATTACAAAAGTCTGTCAAGGTCAGCAAAGAATTATTTACTGCTCAAAAGAAAAAAGGCTCCTGTTAATTCTTATTATGAGCTCATTTATGGAGATTACATTATGGAGTCTAATCATTTTAATGTGTTTCTTAAGCAATAACAACATGGGAAAGGTTTTGTTTTTAAAGAACAGCAATCTTCACAAAGGTAGAGAACATAGAAACAGAAAATACAAGCTCTAAAATAGTGTTATTCATTGAAATGGACTGCAGCCCATGAAAAGAGAAAAACATTTAATTCAATAAACATTTAATGCCAATTGTGTGCCAGGCACTGTTGGGTTCCAATAATTTAGGAGTTCATATTTCACTAAAAGTGATGTTATTCATAATAACATTTTATAGTAACATGAACAAATTTGAGGTATTTTTTTTTGCCAAAATATTCATCATTTTGTCTACCAGGTCAAACAGAGCTGAAACATACAGGTATTTAGCAATGACTCTTATAAAAGGTGGCTCAGCCAGTAGAGTCTCTTTCAACTATTAATCATGTATTCATTCTGGTTTTAAAAATAAATTATGTAAAGATATTCCAAGTATATTATTATTTATAAATCAGCATACTTCTGTGGGGCTGGCATTTAAATAGGGTAAGTAATGAGAGAAAACTTTAATACAGAACAAACAATTGTTTGAAAGAGAAATTAAGGAGACATTTATCAAACACTTTGTGAACGACATCATGCTAGGCTCTTTATATAAAATTAAAATTTTCATAATCTAAAAGAAAAACATTGACATTTCTGTGTACTACTGAAAACACAGAATGGAGAAAAGAAGATACTTGCCTAGAATCACAAGTGGCAAAGCTAGATTAGAACCCTGGCCCACCAGATTACAAATACTATTCATTTACCATAACAAACCATATTTTAAAAATTAAGTTGTTTCTCCACAGGAGTAAACTAGGAGTAACTTTAAGAGAATGGATGAAACCCTTCGAGAATTATCAAAATCTTGGCCATATTGGCCCCCCCTCCCCCAAATACTTCACACATGCTTGTTCACAGCGTGTACTTTCAGGGTTTGAGGCTTTCAAAAATGTAAGTTCAGCTTATATCACTAGTACCATCCCCAAATCTAATCATCCCTTTTATATGCTATTTACCCTACATTTCTAAGATTGTTCTTCTGCACGTAAAATGAGAAAAGAACTGAGGTAATTTTCTGGAGGACAGAAGCAAACTCATAATTCCTCTTTCACTTATTCAGGTATCTCAAATATAAGGGTTCACATTCAGAATTATTTAAATATTGGGTAAATGTTTATCATATATTAATTTTTCTTTTCAAAAGTAAATATTTCAAAGAAAACTAAGTTCTAGAATAAAGTTCTGAACAAGAAGTTAAAGGCCAAGAAGTTCTGCCATAAAAAAAAGCTCTAATGGCCCATTATTCTCAGACTGACTTGACTGCGGGACACCTTTTCAGGGAAGACCACTTGGGATCTTTAAGCACTACTGAACTTCATAATTAGGGAAAGAAGTTATCCTTAATTTAGATGGTAGATGTTAAGTGAAATAAATTAGTAGATGAACTTGATGATTTGGAAATGAACAAAATATACAGGTATGTGCTTAATCTGCAGAAACCTGGCAAAGAAATGCTTGTCATCAGTCACTCTTCTCACATTTCCCTCCTTTCACTCTCCCAGTATTTCTCCGTATTTTTCTTCCTTTTTATAAAAATTTTTAAATGTTTACGTGTTTTTGAGAGAGACAAAGACAGACAGAGCACAAACAGGGGAGGGGCAAAGAGAGACATAGAATCCAAAGCAGGCTCCAGGCTCCGAGCTGTCAGCACAGAGCCTGAAGTGGGGCTGGAACCCACAAACCACGAGATCATGACCTGAGCCAAAGTCAGATGCTGAACAGACTAAGCCACCCAGGCACCCCTCCATATTCTTCTTTAACAGACTTCAACTGATTATCGATTTATCTTCTATTGAAGATCTATGTAGATCTATGATTAGAGGCAAATGGGACTAAATACGTAAGAAAAAACAATGTAAAGCACCATTCTGCATGAAAATTTCATGATTATAACAGACCAAATATATAGTAGCAAATTAGTTCCAAAGACCACAGAAGACTTGTCAAAGCAACATTTGTTTGTTTCCCCACAGTAGCTATCTGGGAATGACTTAATAGCCCTCATGAATCTTTGCAATAGTCCAAGAAATAATCTTATTACCTTAGTAATCTTAAATGAACCTCCTATTGCCACCATGATAAAGTACTATACTAAAAATAAGTGGAAACAGTGTGCATGCTGCCCAAGGTCACACAAGTGAGTCGGTATGTAAAAGCAGAGGTTTGCCGCTTAGTCCTCCTCTGACTGCTAACCCTCCCTTTCCGTGAACATACAAGCTTAAGTACACACCCACCTCCTTCACATGTGCCAATCCTGGAAAATGGCATAGTGGGGGCAGTTCACAAAATAAAGATATTTCAGGAACGCATCACATAATTGCCTGGCATTTGAAGGCACTAAGCCTTTAGTATTCTCTTCCTATTCCTCCCACCCCCTGGCATCGCTTTTCTAGAACTCTTTAAAACACCTTCTATACCTCAAATTCTCTACCTAACATTTACATTTACTAATGGATATGATTTTCTCCCAAGGAAACAAATATGGTAATTTTATGCCTTTTCTTCAAATCTTAAAAAAAAACAATGATTTATCTCATGGCAGAGCATGCAATTTTAATTTCCAGAATACTCTGAAGATTTGGCTGCCAAGTTTATCTATGATAAATATAAATCAAAATCATGTTCATATGAAATAATTTATAGACTTTAAATATTATGATATTATGAGAACATAACAGGACAATGCACAAAAATGTCCCTCTTTAACGTCATGGTAACACATGAGCACTTGGTAACAGAAACAACTACAAAACATTTCTAGCAATCACTATAACATAAGCTCCAGGGAAGTAAGAAGAGCCCAAAACAGCAAAACTATTATTATATGCCAAACACTTCTATAGTTACTTTAAGAACTAGAACCAGAATGGTTTCTAAATATGAATACTAAAGAACTATAACATATTTAACAGTGTTGTCGATTTCATTTTATTTTAGTGTACTGTAAATGACCAATTAGATTATGAAGACAACTTATTTTTGAATCATCTATCTGGCAATATGTACATATACTGTAACATATCCTCTCATTTTCTTTCAAGAATTTTTGCTATTATGCTAAATGAAATCTTACCCACTACTTTTTCTTTTTAAGATACAGTAAAGAAATGTGAAAGCAAAAATTATAATTTCATCAAAATACATGAACAAAAATGCTAAACTAGTCCAAGCAGACAGATCCCGAGCTCCCTCAGCACAGTTCTGCCAGCATTATTCAGCACCAGTGAGCAAATGAAATTTGTGGAGAACACGAAGGAGTATCATCATAGCAATTTATGAACTTGTCACCTCAGAAATGTACTGGAAATATTACAGAAGAGTGAGGTTTGGAGAGCAGAACAATTTCCTCCCAATTTCAGCTAAGTTACTTGCTACATAAAGCTTCAACTTAGTACAAAACAAGCAGCAGACAGAAGTAAAGACAGCCTTGCTAGGAATTACAAAATAGAATAAAACAGCTAATTAACTCACCAAATAGCCTTTTGCTAAAAACCTGCATTCTTCTCTTTGTCTCAGGCTTCTGGTTTCCAAAGACCAATTACACGCCCTCTGACAGAATGATGACAAAAGGGCACACCGTGAGCTCTTTTCTGGTCTTCCCACTAGAAGAAAACTGAACCACACTGCAGTCTCCAAGAGTAAGTACTTCATATGAGCATGCTCAGTATCTAATTTAAATGACTTGGTATTTCATCTCAGCATGTGATGGCCTACATCCAAACAAACCCAGAGAGCTGCAAATTCAATCGAAGATCATTAACTGCAATAAACTAAACGGAACTGCCAAATGATAATTGATTTGTTTTTGACTTAATGAATTTTGTGGTTCATTTAACTTGATGTGACTGGAAGTAATTATTTCTATACTTTTTTTTTAAACAAGTCCTTAGCTTCAGTATTTCATTAACTATGTCAACATAGGTGTCTCCAAAAATACTGAAATGAAATGGAAATATCTAGACATGCAGGATGTGATTCCAAAAAGTAAATCTGACCACTGACTAGGCAAACTATAAGCCATTCCCATTTTACTTGTCAACCCCTTATTATATACTCTTGGCTATTCACCAAATAAAACAATCAGCAAAGTAGTAGTATTTTAATTTTGCCTTTGGAAATAATAGTAAGCATCAATAAACTGAAATGTTCATGATGTTTATTAAACATGTCTGCTATCTTCAAAATATAGCAGTAAAGACTTTTCTCATCTATAGAATATATATTATATAACAGAGTATATGCTTATGTAACAACAGACCTCACCCAAATGTTGATAAAGCTTTAGAGGATTAATTTTTTTTTTGCATTTTAACAGTAATTTTTACAAAAAATGACACACACACAAATCAACTACATAGTTTGCATATGTATGCTTATGTAATCAATTAACTAATTTGGCTGATTTGCTGAGTAAGTTGCTGCAAAGGCCATATAATTTTGCATGATGGGAATATGGTCAAGATGCTCAGGATGGCCACTTAAATCTTCCAGGGGAAAAAGAAAATCTAGCACACCAGATATAGCCCCACTAAAAGCAAGCAGAAAATTCTTATAAATCAATCCACTTCTCATTTTCACCTTGAAAATGGGAAGTGTTCATAAACTTGATACTTGCCAAGCCTGGGATAGCAAACCACAGGTAGAGTGGTGCTAACTCATCTTTAACTGTGTGCATATACTAGTTTACAATTTTCCTTTCTTCACAACTATTGTTGGTTACCTCTCACTTCCACATCATTAAATACCTAACCACCTCAATACAAATGTCTCATTTTTTAAAAAAAATTCTTGAATGTTTATTTATTTTTGAAAGAGAGACAGAGTATGAGCAGGGGAGGGACAGAGAAAGAGAGGAAAATACACAGAATCTGAAGCAGGTTCCAGGCTCTAAGCTGTTGGCACTGAACCTGCCATAGGGCTTGAACTCATGAAACATGAGATCAATGACCTGAGCTGAAGTTAGGTGCTGAACCAACTGAGCCACTCAGGCACCCCACAAAATGAGACCATTCTGTAAATAGTAGCCTTGCTTCCCCTTCTCTCCTGACCCCAGATTAGTCTGGAAGACCTGGGGAAAGTAAGAAGGCGCAGGAAACAAATTCCATGGGAGCAATGAAGATAAGGCCCTTCACAGATGGGGAGACAAGATCATTAAAAGGTTCAGAGAAGTTATTTAAAAATGTTAAAAAAAAGAACACCGACAACTATTTACAGAAACACACCTGACTTCAACACCTTTCAAAAAAAAATTGTTAAGTTCAAAGAAAGCTACCAACACATCATTTTCTTTAGCATTCTATCAAAGCAACTCATTCCTATGGTCAATGAGCGTTAGGTAGGTTTAACTGCAAGGTCTATTGGGAATGTATGCTACATAAGCCCAGGAAAAGGAGGAGCACAGAATAAAAGCAAATACCAAGAGTCATACAAAGTATCAAAAACTGTCAACATGCATATGTTTTGTGTATTGCTAAGTCTAGTAAGTTTTGTGTATAGGGCTTTTAGAAAACTATGATCTCTGAAGAAGAAAAAGCTCTTCACAAAAACAAATCTACTTCTTTTTTGTGGTGCCACATATAAATTTTTATTTTATTAAAAGAAAACTGTTTATTATTATTTTATTTTTATCTTTTATATCTAATTTATTGTCAAGTTTGCAAACATACAGTGTACATGGTGTGCTCTTGGCTTCAGGAGTAGATCCCCACGGTTCATCACTTACATAAACACCCAGCGCTCAGCCCGCCGAGTGCCCTCCTCAATGCCCATCTCCCATCTTCCCTGTCCCCTGCGCTCCCACTCCCTTCACCCTCTGTTTGTTCTCTGTATTTTAAAGTCTCCTTTGGTTTGCCTCCCTCTCTGTAACAGATCTACTTCTGATCTATAAATATTTATTAAAAGCATGTTATATCTAAGGCCTGGTGCAAGACAAGGCACAGTGGAGACAAAAACAAGGAGGATGATCTCTGCCTTCAAAAGAGCTTGTGGAAGATGAGGCAAGAATACAGGACACTAATACAAGACGATCACAGCACAAGAGAGAGATGCCTTGCTGCACTGGGGAGTTTAGAGAGAAGAGAGACAGCATTCTGATGAGGGAACTTAGAGAAGGTTTTGGGAGAGGGTGACCTTTTTGAAATGCCCTAGATGAACACCAAGGATCTGGTCCAGAAAGACAACAGATGCAGGGAAGAGGAAACAGCCAGATTGGAGGCAGAGAAGCAGAACAGGAAAGGACTGGAAACTGGTGGCATTGGGGTAGGTGCTGGGAAATGTAGGCTGTCAAAACTGGGAAGGGAGAAAAGGGAGAAGAGAAGTTAATATTCAGGGGAGGAATCTGGAAGCAGACAGCAAGAAGTGCTTTATAAATGGAAGAGTTAGGGTCATGTGTTAAACAGCTGAATGAAGAAGGTAACTTCGGAAAGACAGGCAGACACAAAAATAGGTAAAAGAGGCATTAATTCCAGCCCATTGGCAGAGCACATCCATTTTCTAATTCATGTTTTGAATTCTTCCATATCACTTAATAGCTCTTTAACCTGAATTTTCTCTTTCCTGTACATTCAACTTTAACACTGTGATTTAAAATTGAGGTAATCTTGTAATTACATTTACCTTTGCTCTTAATTAGAGGTCCTACCTTTTTTAAAATCTTTATCTCTTATGGGGCTCGACTGGGTGGCTCAGTCGGTTAAGCGTCGGACTTCGGTTCAGGTCATGATTTCACGATTCCTGAGCTGGAGCCCTGCTGCAGGCTCTGTGCTTCAGACTCTATATCTCCCTCTCTCTCTGGCCCTCCCCACATCTCAGTCTCTCTCTCTCTCTCTCTCTCTCTCTCTCTCTCAAAAATAAGTAAACATTAAAAAATTTTTGTAAAAATCTTTATCTCTTATTCTGTTTTTTTAATGCATATTTATTCATTTATTTATTTTGAGAAACAGCACATGTGCACACACACAAGTGGGGGAAAGGCAGAGAAAGAGAGACAGAGAGACAGAGAGAGAGAATCCCAAGCAGGCTCCCTGCTGTCAGCACAGCAGGTGCTCAGTCTCACAAACTATACGAGACCACTGACCTGAGCTGAAATCATGAGTCAGATGCTTAAGCACTGACTGAGCCACTCGGGCACCCCTCACCATTCATTCTTTAATGTACTTGATTACTCTTTCTCTACCAACAAAATCTGATAAAATGTTTCCCAAATATTACTGATAAGAATGAATGAACTTGTAAAAATTCAACAAAAGATACCACCTATCTCTATGACAAGTGAGTAACCTCTAAAGGCTTTGCACAGGTCTGGTGCAGTGCTACAGAGGCAGACACAGGAGGATGGATGGGTCTCTTCACGACTAAACCTACTTGCCATCCGTTGGACAGTGAACCAAAGGGGGGAATGGGAGGAGGTAGGAAGCAGGAGGGAGAATGCAAGGGAGCACGAGAGCCTTCTACTGCAACCTGTCGTCATTTTGGTTTTTACCATAGTTCGTATCAGAATCATTTGTGTAGCTGAAAAACTCAGGCACAGCCATTCAGGGTCCAGAAATCTCTCAATTGGACCAGTTGGTGTGGGGCCAGACACTATGAAGAAGCTCTCTACGTGGTTTAGGGGTTCCTCTGGTTACAAGCCACTGTTCTAGGCACTCTCCAGTTGCAGGGAGACATGGAAACATAAATAATCATGAAGTACTGATACTACACAGCTCATTGGTAAAAGATTCCGATTTACTTTCATACTGCTTTCTCACTCAGAAATCTTCAGAGGTATTTAAAAAAATGGAAGGACTTTGCTTTTTAAAAATCTTCAGTTTTAACATAATGAAACTAGGATTTTTTCCCAAATATATGTACCAAAAAAGTGAGCCCTAAAAGTGTCCAATGACAAAGAAATAATAACAGGAAGAGTCTCCATAAAATCTGAGGCATATATTTGCAAGAATCATGGGCAAAGGGTTACATTTTCCATAACAATTTGTTGTCTGAAAAAACTAGGCTAAGTTTAAAACATACTTCATAAAATATACTTAAATATCCTAGTGACTTTTACTGCAGTGATAAGACCTTAGCATCTACTTAGCATGCGGCAAGATAATGAACAGAACTAACTATACATTATTTTGGCATTCAAACAGTCTCGTGCTTTAGACAATGCTTGAACTATAAGAAAACCTCTCATGCTTTCCTAGAAAAACAAAAGCAAACACAAAACAATTTTGCTTCTGAATAAAGATGTAAGAGAAAAATATTTTTTAAAATGCTGTATTGTGTACATGAAAAGAGAAAATGAGGATGGGGCAGGACTATTTTCTGCTCTCTACTAAGACACAGAGCAATAATTATTTCTTAATGCCTCTTTTCCATAATCAGAAATATCATATTCCCCCTCCCATTCTTCTTAAGGATATTTTAACCAGCTAGTTAAAATATTAAGTATTAGAGAAACTTGTAACTCTTAAAAAATGATTTGTTCCCTTTTGGTCATTTATTCATTCAGTATACAAATACTTATCAAGCATCAACTCTATCAGACACTGTTGTACATATTAGGGTAATGTTTTCAGTGGTACGAAGTTACAAAGACCTCTCACAGAGATTATATTCTTATTAGGGAGAAAACAAACAACATATAGGATAGTGGGGAAGGGTTATTATGCAAAGAACTAAGACAGGCTGAGTGACCAAGTGAATGGATGGTCAAGAGAAGTTCTGAATGGGCAATATGTAAGCACCATAGTACACAGTTGCAGAAAAGAGGGAAAAGAAGTGTGGATACAGTGGACAGTTAGTCTAAAGGCTTTAAGGTTAGCATATCCAGGGAGAAGAAGGAAGGCCTCGGTGTCCACAGTGTGCTGGGAATGAGGGAGAAATAGTTAAGAGATGAGGTTTGAGAGGTAGTAGGTCAAAGAGTGTTGGATTTAGAAGCCAAAGATGGGACTTTGGACTTTACTGTAAGTGCTATGGAAAGCCACTGGAAGGCTGTGGTAAGATCTGCTTTACATTTTTACATCATACAGAAGATGCCTCTGGCTACAATGTGGAGAATGGATTGTACTGGGTCAGGAGTAGAAGCAGGGGAAAGACTGAGAGGCTGCTGCTGTTGTTTGGGTGAGAGATGATAGTGGCACAGATGTTTGGGGCACTTTCTGAAAAGAGGAAAAGTCAACAGGGCCTACTGATAGATTGAAGGGGAGGAAGAGTCAGTGAAGGAAAGAGAGAAATTTAAGGATGCCTATAAGGTTTTTGTGTTTTCTGATTATGTATGTGAGACACTATGTGGAGAGGTTAGTGCGCAGAGACATGCGAGACAGCCTAGACATCTAGGCTGGCGATGCAGATACATGAATGACTGGCATGTGGTGTGCAAAGAGCCTCGGAAGTCAGTGATGACTATGCTAGGTGTCTGGTATATCTATGGAAACAAAATCTAGATCCTTGCCCTCTTGGAGCTTATACTCTATCTGAGGAGATAGACAGATTTAATAATAAATAAGTAAACTACGTGGTATGATAGAAAGGATAAACGCTATCGAAAAAAGAAAAACTTAGATGTGTGGCTAGGGTAACAGTGTCAGGGTAAGTCTGGTTCAAAAGATGGGATGTGAGCAAAAAGCCAAGCAGAGAGGGAAAGATCAGTGCTAAGGCCCTGAGGCAGGAATAAATAAGATTTTCCAAAGTAAATTTCACTGGCATATTTGAAGAATGGCAGAGAGACCAGAATGGCTGCAGCAAAAGAAAAAGAGCCAGTAAAGTAGTAGCCAGAAAAGCAGCAAGAAACCCAGAAGTGCATGATGTCATAAAAGACAAGGGGAAAAATGTGTCAAAGCCTCACTATGCTGAATGTTGCCAAGAAACTGAGTGAGATCAGAACAAAGAGGTTCTCAATGTTGGAAGAGCAAAGTGGTCAGTAGAGAAGAGAGCCATCGCTGCAGAAAGGCAGGGACGGAGGTACATTTGGCAAGGGATGCATTCATTTCTAAAGGTAGTAAGACAAGCTGGCTCTCAGGACTTGACTAAATTCTTGACTTATTGCAACCAACAAACAAGGATTTAAATTTTTAATAGTCAGTATCATCAATCAATTCTGGCATCCAAAAAGCCCATTCTGCTTATTTTCTTACTCCATTCATTATAAACCACCTAAAAATTACTACTCTAAATGATTTTCTAAAAATAAAGGTGGGGGGGGCGGGGAGGAAGGAAAGAAAATCACTGACAAAAGAAAAGCTAAAAACTCATAAGCCAGAGCAGCAACATGATACCAACTACCATTCGTTGAGCGTCACTCCAGGTATTGTGGATATGTGACTGATCTTTTACACAAGCACACCGTCAGACAGGTTTTACTGTCCACACTATACATGTGGAAAGGTGAAAACAGACAGCTATTTAGGGTTGCACGGCTAGGAAACGGAAGGAAGGGGTAAGAAAGAATGCCTGTTTTTTCTACTCTGCCACATGGCATCTCCCTTCTATTCATACTCCTCTACACAAGAAGGCAAACGGGTAGGTTTTCTTCTTTGCTTTGTTAGACACTCTTGTTAGCCAAAAAAGGTGATTTTTATTCTTTCCAGTCCTACTATAACCATTAACACTGTTGTACTAACAAATAGATAACTTCCTCAGTTTTTTGTCTCCTTCCTCTCTCTTATCCATCCATCCTTTCATTCATGTAATAAATACTACTACATACAAGTAGATACATTGTACTAATGCGTTGTAGAAAAGTTAGTGTTCTAACATAACAATAGTACCTTCCAAAATAAGCATCACTGGTGTATAAAAAGAATACTTTACCAATATGTCAACAATGGTGGTAGATTGTGTACTTTATTTAAATAAGTTACTAAATTGATATTAGGAATTAGATATCTTAATGCTCTTTTAGAAAAACTACTTTCTGACAATTCATGGTCAAATTTTTTCACTACATATATATAACTACATATTAAGATTTACAGTCTAATGACCTGTGAAGAATCAACTTAAGTCATTTTATAATTTTAAAATGTTTATTTAATTTTGAGATAGAGACAAAGCCAGTGTGGGGGGAGGGGCAGAGACAGAGGGAGACCGAATCTGAAGCAGGCTCCAGGCTCGAGTGATCAGCACAGAGCCCGATGTAGGGGCTCAACCACGGACTGCAGTATCATGACCTGAACTGAAGTCAGCCACTTAACCAACTGAGCCACCAGGCGCCCCATCAACTTAAGTCATCTTTATGTGATGATTTAAAACTTCTGATGGAGATAGTTCATCCTTAAAATTTCTTCAATTATCACTGACATGTAAATTATAATCTGCTGATAACTGAGAAAAGAATAGATTCTTAAGGAGTTTAAGAAAGGGTCACAATACCTCATGACACAGAGACAAAATCCCATTCAAGAAACCAGACTCAAAATATCATTAAGGTCACGGAAAAAAACATAACAACCATTGCTTTTTAAGAATTATCTAGAGTAATGATAGAGAAACTTCAGTCATCTCAATTAGTGTGTGCAAGGCAAGCACCAGATGCTCATTAGGCCAAGCTATAAAACAGCAACAAAGAGAGAAAACAAGATGCCAAGAGTCAAGAGAATAATCAATAGGAATCACTGCATAAATTAAAGTTTCTGTACTGTAGAACATGTCACCCAGCCATTAAAAATAGTAAGGCAGAAAGAACTGTATGTCCTGCCATGGAAGATATCTATGATATACATGTATATTATCTTGGGTAAAAGAAACAAGAGAACAGTAAATGTTAACAGTATGAATAACAGTATAGATACTTTCGTTTTTTATTTTATACTCCTGTGCTAAATTGTTTTTGATAGCATGTATTAGTTATGTAATTAACAATAAAAAAGAGAAAGGAAACGGGAAAGGGGAGAAGAGGTGGGAAGAAGGGAAAAGAAAATGGGAAAAGAAAATGGAAAAAAAAACAGGAGCCAGGAACAAGATGACAGATTTACTGGCTGGCAGTGTGATGTGGAGACATCTGGAGTGAGATGTCCCCAGATTTAAGTCCTAGTCCTACTACTGAATTTGGGCAAGTTAAACTCTCTAAGGTTCAGTTTACTCATAAACTGAGTGAGGACAACACTACTTCTTATCCTGCAGAGATATGGAGAACAGTAAATGAGCCACTTTTTGAAATGGGCATAGTACAGAACCTGAAATAGTGCAAGTGCCTAATAAATGGTAGCTACTGCCATTTTCTAAAATTAAAATGCTAAAACTTCACATCTAAATCTTTTCCTTTTTATATCATAACCTGAACATATATCCTGTTTGGTATAAATTTTTCCCATTAGTTTAGAAAAGCAGGTTTTAACAATGGCCACAAAGGCAATCCAGGAGGACTATTTATGCTGGTGGTACTATTAGAACTATATTTCACCTGGGAGTTCCTAATCCACCTGCACATGGTGCCTAGGTTCCTGTCCTTGCTCATATAGCCCTGAGCCTAAACTTTGGGCTTCTTATTTAGAAACTTCATTTTTCCATTTGTCTGCAGCATTGCATTAAGGTATCTCTTTAACTCATTCTGCAGAAGGGTAGAAAATGATTATTACTCATGGGATATGTTCTCAAGACTATACTTTCATGTTAAAAAAAAAAAGGCAAAAAAGCAAAACTCTCACCATAAACCAGAATAGATTTCAAGGCAAATAATAAAATTCCTAACTTCTAATTCAGATTAGGAATAGATTAAAAATTTTAGATTAGTTTTTCACACTAACCTAATTCAGTCAACATAATGTTTACATTTGCTTTTCAAATGCTGGCTTCATGTGTTCCCACATGGGCTCTATTCAGAGATCATGAATTTTCTTAATAAGCAAAGTCTTGCCTAATGAAGCATTATTCTTGTGAATCTTACAATATTCTGTCCCTCCCTCTTCTAATTAATAAAACTTTTCTTCTAAAAATGATAATACTATACACATTGCTTTTTTTGTTTTATGCTTACATACTACTGTCTGTAGATTTATGCATCTCATCAACACTCCAAAATTTAATCTTGCATTTTAAAAGTCTAAAATCTAGAGCAGGGTGTCAATAAACTTATTCTTCAAAGGGCAGTAAATACTTTAGGCCTTGTGCACAGTCTTTATCACACAACTAATGCTTCTGCTATTGCAGTGAGAAAGAAGTCACAGACAATATGGAAACAGATGAATGTGGCTGTGTTCCAATAAAACTTTATTTGCAAAACAGGCAGCACAAGGCACCTGGGTGGCTCAGGTAAGCGCTGATTTTGGGTCAGGTCATGATCGCAAGGTTTGTGGGTTCAAGCCTCACCTTGGGCTCTATGCAGACAGCTCAGAGCCTGGAGCCTGCTTCAGATTCTGTGTCTCCCTCTCTCTGCCCCTCCGGCTCATGCTGTTTCTGTCTCTCAAAAATGAATAAATGTTAAAGAATTTAAATAAATAAAGACAAAAACAAAAATAGGCAGCATGCTGGATTTGGTCCACAGGCCTCTGTTGCCAAATCCTAATCTAGAGTATCAATTAACTGGAATGCTATGACAGTCTTCTAAAAGTTTAGTAACACATGCCTCTGTCCAGTTGGTTTAATAGAGTATTTTACTTGCTAATAATTAGTATTTACCGTATTTACCACTTTTACAGAGAGTAAATCACTTTCTATTCATACTCATTTCATTTAGGGTTTTCCCAGTATTTAACTAATTCTTCACAGTTCTGTACTTAGCTAACTAAATGTCAATATGTCTCTGAAGATGCTTTACAAAATTCACAAATAAAACAAGCATTTTACAAGTTTACTTTTTTGTTAAAAATTCCCACTAGTTTAGAAAAGGAGGTTTTAACAATGACCACAAAGCCCGTAGGACAATGTATGAGGGCAGCACTACCACAAATCTACTTCACCTGGGAGTTCCTAGTCCGTTTGCACATGAGTGCCTAGGTGCCCGTCCTTGCTCTTACAGCCCTGAGCCCTAAACTATGTTATTAACAGAGATACCCATTTAAGGTATCGTCGCGAGTCTCTAAGATACCCTCCAAGGACCCTCACCTCCTGGAGTTCACTCCTTGCAGACCCTCCGCTACAACTGCTGTCCTGGTCTCTTAGCTGGCTCACTCCGGACACAGCCAGAGGGCTTTGAGGGCCCCATAACACTGTGGAGAGGCCCACATGGAGAGAATCCAGCCAGCCAGCTGATCCTCCAGCCAAACCTTTCAAACTTTCAGAGACCCAAGCCCCACGCAATCTTGAACGAAAGCTCCGTAAGACACCCTCAGACAGAGCTGCCCAACCAAGCCGCTCCAGAATTCCGGTGCCGCAGGAACTGTGATAATAAATGCCTACTGTGCTAAGTCTGGGGCTGATGTGAGGACACAGTGGATCCTCCTTATCTGTTCAGATTATAATTTAGCTTATTTTGTATGCCTTAATGAATATTTTGGTTCAAGGCAGCTGCAGCTGATAAACAAGCATCTCCTATCTTGCAATCAGATGAGTTCAGGGGACAAGACTGGTATTACCAACAATCAATTAGGCTGCACAGTAGTGATGACTACTATGCTGTTTGTTCAACAGCACTCAACATTAACTCAATGCTTGCTGTGTGGAACGCAGTGTGTCAGGATAGAAAGACAGTCTGATTTCTCCATACTGGCACATGACCCACAGTAACAGTCACATGCAAAAACAGATTCTTACTTCGCCTCCACTGGTGCCCATGTAAATCTCACTGTTGCACAGGACCGTATTTTAAACCGAGGTCTAATCCATTAGAAGATAATGAAATGTAGAGGGAGGAGCCAAGATGGCAGAGAGGAAGGGAGCTCTGTAAACTTCATCTGTCCCATCGATCGAACTGAGAAGGACATTGCTCTCATCTGCAAGAGCGGAAGGAGAAAATACGGACTCCAGAAGGAAGAGAACCTGAAGGATACCTGAGTGAGTGAGTGCAAACTGGGGAGATCAGAAAACTGGCCAGCCCAGACGGGCAGGGGAGGTGGGAGCCCCAGCCCAAAGCGGGGCAAGCGCGCAGAGCCTGAGAGACAAAGGGAAGAGACAGAGAGACTGAACACGCTCATAGTACTGTCTCTGGGGAAGAGGTAAAGAACGCTTAACCACGCTTGGAGAGAGAAGCTCACTCCATAGATAACTGCTGGGTAGCCTAAATCCCGAACCCAGGTGGCGCAAGGGAAGGAACAGCTTCCAGCCCGGCGCCATCTTGGCAAGGAGTCAGCGACCGCTGCAGCGGCGGTGTCAGGGGTGCTCTCTTTGACCTCGGTTTTGGAAGTGGGAAAACGCACCTCATCTCCACGGCACATCTCGCCCCCAGCATTGGCTACGTGAATCCTGAATCCCGGGGGCCAAAAGGGAATAAATAGCCCCCACCTCTGCACGATACCGGCAGAGAGTTGGCAGCGGTGGAGACCTGAGTGGGCGCGTAGGCTGCAGGAGCTCCCGGCTCATTTCCAGCAGCTCCCCGGCAGCCTCCTGCAACAGCTGCGCACTCATTCCTCCCCCAACGCTAACAGCTAACACGATCCCCGCTGGGGGTTGGGTCTGAGACTGTGCCCATGCACTTCACCCCCTGCTGCGCATCTCGCCTCAGGCAGGGGCAGCCGATATCCCAGCCTGAGCCAAGACAAACCAATTCCTCCCCCTAAGAAGCCAGCCACCAAAGCAAAAACACCATCTGTGGTAGCATAAAAAGTGCATGGACTGGAACTTTGAACCAGGGCGGGCCTCGAAAATACAACTCGGCTCAATCGCAGCACAAGGAGATCGGACTCATTAGAGTGGCCTACAGTTCACAGTTCAGTGGAGCTTGACATGCCGCCTATCTAATCTCTGCAGACACCAAGGCTGAGCCTCTGAGGCAGCCTCTGAGACCTACCACATCAAACCACGCCTATCCATTAGGGGGAGCTGCTGGGTTTTTTTTTTACTTAAATTTTTTAAAAATTGTTACTCCTTATTTTCCTTTCTCCCCCCACCTTTTTTTTTTTTTTTACCTTCTTGCAATCCAGATATATTCTCCTATATCTCATCCCTACCTCTCCCCTCAACTGGTCATACGCTTTTAGACTGTCCACTGTCCTTTATTGTCTCTTCCCCCTTTATTTTTTTTCTTCTTTTTTTCTTATTCTTTTTCTTTTCTTCTTCTCCTCTTTTCGTCTCTTTCCTCCCCATTCTCTTTATTTTCTTTCTCCCTTTTAATGTGTTCGTTTGTTTGATTTGTCTGTGCGTTTGTGCGTTACTGTTCC
>NC_043709.1:87480426-87554271 GCF_006229205.1 Suricata suricatta
TCCCTTATTTTCTTTACTTTTTTTTTCCTCTTCTTTTTTTGGTGGTGGGGGTGGTTATATTTAAATGAAGTTGCTTTTACAACACCAAAGACTTAATCATCCATTTCCTACATAAAAGGTAGCTACTTTTTGGCATGGACCTCAAGTATATTGTAGTATAGAGGTGGAATTTAAGGAAAGGTATTAAGCAGGCTGTGTTGTAGCTTATGGGCAGGTAATAAATTGTATCATTTATCTTGAATGTATCACAGATAAGCTGCTATATAACGATTGCCACTTCAGGTAGCTGTGAAATTAGGAGATTAACTAGTTGTTACTTAACCTTCTAATTTCTGTGTAAGTCTAATTACATGAAATAGAAGTTGGTGTTTTGATTTTTTACTTTGCTTTTCTGTTTGGCATGTCATTGTAACTATTGTATTGTAAATGATGGAAAATAACTGCATATGTTAAAAAAATAAATTGTGTTATATTAAAAAAACATTAAAAAATTTAAAAAAAGTAGATAATGAAATGTAGTTAATGAGATGCTTTCTACCACCTCTTTTAAATAATGAAACAGAAGAGAAGATATAGGTAATAAAGGGAAAAGTATTTTTTAATTCAGTTTTATAGAAAAAAAGTATTTGTTATGTGGCTAATACATCATGTAATAATATGTATTTCTTACTGTGGATCATGGTCAAGAGTTTGAAACCAGTGACATAAAATACCAAATTAGTTCCTTAGGAACTAGTCACCATGTTCCCAGTTCTCACCCATCAAGCTCTTCTTTTCTGACTTCTCTTCTGTCTGCCTGTTGAATACCTGGACTTCACCATTCACTCTGTTTTCATGTTGAGATTTTAAAATCCCTGTGGAAATTGGCTCTGGTCCAGTATTTTTTTTTCTCCCATCCTCAGTTCTGCCCATTTTGAGAATAGGGAAGTCCCTTCTTGGGGATACCCCTTTTAAAGCACCCTTATTAGTTGTCTCAAATAGGCAAGTAATGAGAGGAAGACCATATAGGGAACTTGAAAGAACCCTTAGATCATTGAGATTTCTGACTAAATGAATCATATTCACTTCTCCAACATGCTAGAAATAATTAGACACTCTGGGCTTCAAAGGTTGGTTTTTAACTCTATAATGCTTCAGAAACAAGGATATTTTCCACTAGTGAACTTTCAGATTGTTATGACTTATATGCAGTTATATAAGGTTCTACACTTTTATAACAACGGCGCAGACATACAGAAGTATCTGGAGTCCAAGAATTATCCCCAGCTCTTTCTTCATAGTGCCTGGCACAGGCTTGGCTTTAAAATGGTAAATGAATGAGGGGCACCTGGGTGGCTCAGTTTTGTTTGCTCATTCTGTCTCTCTCATTCTCAAAAAATAAACATTAAACAATAATAAAAATAAATGTTTAAAATGATAACTGAACAAACACTTTTAAAAAGATATTTTGGGAAATTAAAAAAAAATATCCAATCAAGTGATCATTTACTTATTTATAATGTTTCAAGAGAAAGGCACTATTATCAGCAAGAAACTTTTTGTAGCTTTAAACCATTTTTATTTCTACCACTGGAAATATAAATACCAATAAACAGAACTAATAGGATGATTTCAAGATTACTCCAAAATGAGTCAGAATAAGCAAAAAAGGTCAGAGTGAGGATTCTATTGCACATTGACGGCTTTCCTTCTACCAAAATGGCACAATGAAGCTTAAGAGAAGCTATGGGAAAGATGACACTAAGACTCAGCTGATTAATACCTTCTAGAAAACTAGCTACAAGGAGGAAATGGGGAATCAAAATGCTGTAGCCAGACCTCAACATTTCATAGGAAATGGACTGATGTCTTTGGAAAAGCAGAGAAAAGCAAGTAATCAAATTCCTCTAGAATGAGATCAAGAAATGAAGGGGGGGGGGCATTAAATCACAAATAGCTCTAATGAAAAAAAAACCTGACTTTTTCCAATGTTTTTTTCCTACGCCACATTCTGAGTTTTACTAATTATTCAAAAAGTGGTTGTTTTCCATGTCAATAAAATTTTAGCATATCCTCGTCTAATCCCTGGTCTAAACCAGACCTAAGAACATGTCCTACAGTCTGTCCTTTGGCCTAAATTGTAGACTGTGTTGGCATTTGCCAAATCTACTTTCTAATCTGCTCCAAGTTCCAGGCTGGTATGCCCAAATGTCTGCCTGGAATCTCTACTAGGTTTTCCCACAACCATTTCAAACTCATTCTGCCAGGAAACAAATCTCCTTTGACCTCCACCCTTCAATCCACAACTCTCTACCTTGCCACCTTGTCCCACTCCCAAGAAGAATAAACCGTTTCTCTCATTTCAAAATATGGAGCTTCCAACCCAGCCGCCTAAATCACAAAGCTAGAAATAATCCTTCCCATGGAATCCACCAGATGCTGTGTGCTTGGCCTCCAGAATCTTTCCCCCAATTAATCTACTTTCCTGGATCTCTGCTGACACTCCCTTAATTCATGCAGCACCTTTTCCCATTTGGACAAATGCAATAGCTTCTTAACTAATCTTCTTCAATTTAATTCTCACATCATTTAATTCTCCACCGGGCAGTCAGAGTCACCTACAAAATATCCTCTCCTATTTAAAACCTTCAGTTTCCCACAGCCTCTGAAACAGGGCTACAAGGCCCTGCAAGGTGGCCGCAGATGGGAGACTCCCACCTCACTCACTCCTCCAGGGAATCCAGCTGCTTTCAGACTGTGGATTTTTACAGCCTGGGAGGCTCTTCCTCAGCAAACTAACTCCCTCTACTTATCTGTCAGGTCTCAGCTTAAGTAGTTAAAAATATATATTGGGGTGCTTGGGTGTCTCAGTCGATTGAGCATCCAACCTTGGTTCAGGTCATGGTCTTACAGTTCGTGAGTTCAAGCCCTACATCAGGCTCTATGCTGACGACAGCTTAGAGCGTGGAGCCCGGAGCCTGCTTTGGATTCTGTGTCTCCCTCTCTCTCTGCCCATCCCCCCTCATATATTTATCTGTGTAGTTATTAGTCCATCTCTCCTCTGTGCTGACAGGTGTTCAACTGACAGTGACAGTGCCTGTTTTGTTCAACACTAACCCCCGAAGCCACCATAGGCTTTGGTGTGTAATAGAGGCCCAATAAATATTTGTTCAGTGAAAGGAGTTTTCTTTCAATTTATCTCACCACTAAGATTACATAATGCCTTTATATATAAAATTTTACATAAAACTTTATTCAATATTCATAGGAAAAGAACTGAATAAACTCATAAGAAAAGAATACAGTCAGTAAAAAATAATCTCAACATATAAAGTATTATAAATCTATCCACTTGCCTTTGGGATTACATTAATTTAATAAGTCAAATCTGCAAAATAAGGCCTTGAAGATAAACAAGCATTACAAGATATTATAGTTATGCCATGGAAACATTTACTCTAGGTTGGCTCTTACCAGAAGCATCAATAAACTGCAGAGCCAGGAACATCATTTCTAATATGATTCATTCCCTAAATGGTACTGAAATGATTAGATGAAAGACCGATCAATACAATTTTAATATTTTAAATTGTTTATAACCTCCTATATTTTTTATACATTTATAATGCTGAAAGTATCATTGTTATATTTTCAAAATGAATATACTAACCTGAAAACAGATGTGATTTATGAAAAGGATGTATTAAGACAGAAAACAGAGGAGGAAAATAACTTGGGGGGCATGTAACTGAGAGGAATGACTTTAATTTTCCTTACTAATTTTATTTCAGAGTCCTGATGTTCTTAATACGAAAGTGAAATTCTGATTTAAACACTTTACTCTCAGATCTGTTCATATCTGTTCGTACTAACCTACCAACATTTGAACCTACATATGCACGAAGTGGCCACTTTCTCCTTACCGTTCAATCAACTCTATTATTCCCCATTATTCATCACGACACTGATGAGAGCAACAGTGTCAGGCTGTAGACCCAAAACAGTGCTTGCTCCTCAAATTTAAAATATGTAAGTAATCTGATAAAGAAATCTCCAAAGAGCAAGCAGTAATTTCTATGAAACTTAGTCAGCCATCACTAAGCATTCTTTCTGCAGAAGTATTTCTCACCAATGAATGGCACAGAAATGTAAATAAACAGATCACACTAAAAAAATTAAAGTGTCCCAATCTCACTGTTATAAAAAGCATGTTCTCATAAACTCGTTTCTGTTACCATTCTTTTCCTATTTCCCATTTAAAAGTAGCAGCTTGGGAACACTGAGAGGGTATCACCATTCTCCCAGGGGAATGAAGAATGGAATATTAAAGTGAAGATAAGGTGGTCTGATTTTTCAACCCCAGATTTCACTCTAAAATACTTCTGTTTGAAGATTTACTTGTGTCTTCTTCACATAGGCCCAAAGCCACTGACACATGCTTACAACAAGGCTACAATACATGGTCGCCAGCATACAAGGTGGTCCCCAGTGATTCTCCCCTCCTCATACTCGGGCCCTCATGCAGATCTCCTGCACATGAAACATACCCCTTGTTATTAACAGGATATTGCAGAAATGACAAAAGCTTGATTTCTAAGGACAGGTCACTGAAAACACTGGCTCCCTTCTTGATCTCTCTTGAGTCACTCCCTCTGGGTAAAGTCAACCAAGATCAACTTGGAAGCAGATCAACCAGCCCCAGGGAAGCCTTCAGATGATTGCAGCCCTGCCCAACGTCTTGACCACAGTCTCCTAAACAACTCTGAGCCACAAGTGCCCCGCCAAATCATTTCTGTAATTCCTGACCCAGAACCTCTGATGCTAAACGTCTGTTGTTTGAACGCTAAGTTTTGAGGCAATTTGTTAGGCAGCAAGAGACTAAAACATAATACTTCCTCATTTTTCATCCATCACATTTACAACCAATTTGAAGCTCAGCAGGCCCAGAAATGTTATATGTAGATGGGAAAAACACTTTGTAACCTAAACATGGCATCCCAAAAGTCATGAAAGCGTGCTTTTGGAATTCCATTTGTAAGACCTCAAAAATGTTAACTATTGCTACCAAAGGCCAGGATGCTACCACACCAGACAGGGACTGATAAATACTGTAATACAGGAGATGCTCACTACATGCTTGATAAAGTGAACCAATAAATGATATAGGAATGAAAGAAACAAATACCAAGGCTAGTAAGAGTCACAGCACACATTTTTATTATTTGTTTGCAATGTTTCTTTCAACCACCAGAGGGCAGGAATGGCACACTGTTCTTCGGCCTTCCCACAACTCAATATAAAGCACTTATCAGGAATAAAATAAAAATTCTCCATAAATGGAGGAAGAGAGAAAGGAAGGATGCTTGTTAATAAATTGTAAGAGATTAAGTCTTAGTAAGATGCCCATAAAAGGCTCCTGGAGTGTAAACTGAGTTAGAATATAGGGCATCATATATTAATATCAATTAGTACTAATTCATATATTTCATAATTCAATACTAACTCATTAAGGTATTTTGGAAGGGAATAAAGCAAAAAATCACAGAGGCTGAGAACATCAGGCCAATTTCAAGGAACACATGGCCAGAGCACAGGGAATGTGGACTGAGACTCAAACTGAAGCTAAACTTTGTATTCTTGCTCCTTTTGTCCTAATTAGAAATTCGCGGGTATTTTTATTTTCTGAAATGTCTGTTTCTAGAGGAAACAGTAAATTTAGTATGCCAAATTCAGGCACATTCTCACAGTATCCACAGGTAATTATAACTCAACTTTTTTGCTCTGCATAACCAAAACAAGCATGATTGTGTACCTAGCAGGAGCTACATCCAACGCAAGTTCAGTGCCCAGAAAGAAAGAATCACCCTCTCTGTGGCCAGACTCATTAACTCCTACCTATTAGTGACCACAGATGTCACATGCTCTCTCAAATCTTATTATCATCAGTACTTTCCAACTGCCCTACTATTTTTAATGTTGCCTTGTAGCAAATTATTTAATTATATTTTTAAATATCCATCATTTTGTATCAAATTGGAAGTTTACTCCTAATAACAAAATTAAAATAATTTTCATTTTTCTTCAAGTTACTTAAGTTGGCTAGAGTCAGGGATGATTTCATATTTGTATTTTATGAGGCCTTGGGCAAATTATGTTGCTTTTATGGTTCATGGTCTGATTCCTAAATCTAAGAATTATGGTTGGCAAGAATATTTATAAGCGGAGAGAGACAGATAATGAATAAAATGGAACCCCAACATTTCACAAAAGATATCCTTGCTGAAAGCAGCTGGAAGGAGATAAATGGGTTAACTCTTGATTAATCTCAAAGGCATTACTGATAACATCGCATCCACTCAAGTACAATAAATAACAAGATGTTATATTCATGTAATAAAGATCAAATTGTCCCAAGGATGACCGTTAATTACTGGTAACAATACTGGACCTGGATTTACAGAGAAAATCTTGTTGGTACTAATGCTGGGCAGAAGAAAGCAGAGGAATTTAATCTGGTTCAGTGGGCCTCTGCAGATCTGCAAACCCCTGATCCTTTGCATACTTTAAAATACATAAGCACATAGGCATTCTTTAGGAGAATGAAACTCTTCTTTCACCCTAAAATGACAGAAAATCAAAATCAAAATAGCTTAAGCAAAAGAAGGGAATTCATGGTATCAAATAATTGAAAAATCCAGAAGTAGATCCAGTGACTCAACTCACGATAAGGGTGTGTATCTGTTTCACCTCCTTCCCTCCGTCCTCACCTCTCTCTCAGACTCAGATACACTCATGGGGGGAGGGGGGCAGCTCTAGGCTTTCACCTTTACAGCTTCAATCTAACAGATGACATTCTCTTCCTCCAGAGCTTCAGGGAAGTCCCAGGATCAAGTCTCACTGGCCCAGTCACATCATGTGCACACCCTTGAGGTCAGTTCTGCAACAAATGCCCCTAAGACCAGGCCTGACAGCGAGGGAGGAGTTGCTATACACGAAATATATGGGTTCGGTTCTCAGAAGAAAGAATGAATGATGGGCAGGGAACAAAATAAATGTAGTCGTCTATGCATATCCCCTTTCACAGCGGTCCCTGAATGTTTCTCCAAAGTTGAGATTACCAGTATAAAAAAGGCTTAAGGAAGAAGAGGTCTATCTCTAACGTGTTACCTTACACTGAACACCGCACCACACTGCTCATCATTAAGTAACTGATACCCTAATCAAATCTGGTGCCTCACTTGGCTTCCTCGGTTTAGAAGCACTGCATTTCCTTCCACTGACTCCGTTGTTACCTTTTCCTGAAGTACTCTTCTGTCTTCTGACTTTGGCTTCCAGGATGTACACTGACTCAGGTTCTACGACCTCTCTGACTTTTTCAGGCACTCCTGCCCCGGTTTCCTCCCCTCTTTTTCTCTCATTCTATCACTGTTCTATCTTACCCGTCACTTTACTTCAAATGACTGTCAAGTATTCATCTCCAGACCAAAAAAAAAAAAAAAAAACCTTCCAGTCCCACATACTTAAAAACCAAGTATATTACCTCAAAAGCCTCTGTGCCTCACCCCAAATATTCAAAACAAACAACTTCTCTTGACAAAACCAGCCCTTGCTCCCTCTTAGCTATCTATCCAAGAAATAACCTGATCACTTGTGCTTCGGGATTCAGCTCTCCAGGCTGGGCTAAGTGCCCCCTGCCCCGTCCCAGTACTCACACCACTTCAGGGTGATGCCTGGTTCACCTCCTGAGTTCTTACACTAGACAGCATACGCATACGCAGCTAAGACTTACATCTGTATCCAATGTGCCGAGCCGAGTGGCTGACACATAAAAGGCTCCCGTGAATGTTTAATGGAAAAAAGGGGGGATCACTTAATTCTCATTAAAGATCTAGAAGTCTAAAGTATTTACTACTTGCTAAAAAGGACTGTCAGGGAAAAAAAGATTTGTTAGATTTACCATATGAACAGACTGTGTCTTGGTTAAGTAAGGTCTAGCCAACAAGACTACTACCAAAATTTATAAAATAAAAGTCAGGGACCAGAATTAAAGTGCAAAATCACCACTCTTTTCCTTTTTCTTAGCAAGCCCAAAGGTTAAAAAATAAATAAATAACGATGGCAGACATTAAGCACTAGGAAACTCTTCCTTCTCTCCAACGGACTAAGAACACCACCCCGTCAACAGGCACAGATGTGCTTGCTGCTGAGACCTGCACTCTTGTCCTCCCAGGGATCAAGCGTCCCCATTGCTACTCCACGACACACCACCAGACGGCTTTCCGAGACAGAGCTGACGGAACGACCCAACCCTTTCAGGCAAAAGCCTTTGCTTCTCGGTGATATTCCTTCTAACTTTAAAGAGTCTTTACTCCTTAATGACCTGAATTTTGGCCTGAGAATTCATTATTCACTGGTTTCTAGAACAATGATCACATTCCTAAATTCTCAATTAAGAGATTAGTGATCTAATTAATCTGAATGTCCAAACTTCCACATCTTTAAAATGGGAATTAAAAGCTGCCCCACAGAGGGGTCGACAAGGACGTGAAGCACAGGTGGGCTCGTCAGGGGTCACGGCGACAGTGGTCACGGCTGCTCCCTGGTGTTCATAAAGCACATGGAGCTCTGCTGGCTTCAGTGACGGAGACGTCTTCCAGATCACTCGATAGCAGCTTTCTTTAACCTGCTCCAGGCAGGTTTTATTCAAACTCCTCTTGTACATATATTTTGTAAATAATTCATTCCTTCTTTTGAGTCTGAAAGTTGTGTAAAATTTCACACATGCTCTGATCTCACACTTGCTGGTTCCCCCCTTGCATTTCTTTCAGTTCAGTCATGTTTTGATGCCGTATTGTCATTAGTGTTTTTAAGACTTTAATAAGCAACAGTTGGTTCTCTGTTTCACTGCTATGCGCAAACTTAAACTTCTAAACCTCAACATAATTCTGTCTTTGGTTTTCTCCTTAGATTACTCACTCACGTTGATACCACCGAGCTGCAGTCTATATTGTTTTTGGTACCATTACCCATAACCTTGGAAACGTGCTACTCAACCTAGCTCCGGAGACAACAATCACTACAGATAAAAAAGTTAAAGATACCACCTCTCTGATATTTTATTTATAGGTGTCAGGTTGTAGCCCTTTCTGTTTTTTTTTTTAATGTATTTGGGGTTCTGTCAGTTTCAAGGCAAAATATTTCTGATATTTTATTTCCTTTCCATACTTCTGAATGACTTTAGTGGAGATGCAAAGTGGCAAAGTGACACTGATTCACTATCAAGTGGGCATTATAAGTCTGTTAAGGAGGAGAGTCTACTCAATGCCACTTGATCTTGCTATGAACAAATGGAGTACTAAAATTAGATTAAAGGTAAATGTCAACTTCTATTATTAATTAGGAGGAAAATCACAAAACACATAGACATTTACTTTCTTAAAATTACTTCGTTGCACAGAAATTCTGTCATTCAAGTTTCCATATATAAAAACTCTGCAAGAAACTGAAGCTTTTCCTTTTGGGGAAAGATCAACCTATAAGAATAAACACAATCAAAACATTAAAAATGTCAAAACTATTTCTCTCACTGGCAATAACAACAGAAAGTAAGTAACAGCTTGGGTGGGGAAAAACAAATCTGCTTCACAGCTCAAATTCCAGAAATGTAAAGAAAAAGTGCCCTCATCTGGCCAAATAAAAAACTTAACATTCTAGGCACACATACTAACTCTAGCCCAAGCATAATTTTCAAGGCCTTAATTGGAATAGAAATAAATTTGAAGGTTTAAAAAATAAGTAGTAAATCCAACAGTATAACCTTCTTTGCTGTCTTCTACAAATAAAACTACTTGCTATTTAATGATTTAACCATAAAATATAAAGCAAATTATACAATATACCGTCTCTTCCCAACCAGATATATTATTAGAAATATAGTAGGAAGAATATATATTGTTACTGGTCCTCTTATTTGCACATCATTAATTATAATTTATGTATGAATGTCATATACTATTATCTGGAAAAAATATCTATGTAAAACTTTCAAGAACTTTTCTTCCTGAGAACTTTTAAAAATGAATGTGCCATTTAAAGTTAAATATTGGTAAATCACTTATATTCCCAGCTGACATCTCTGCCAAACAGACTCAGTGGAGCCCTGACTGGAAATACAATTTTCAGCAGCGCTGTGACACTAATGTTACAATTGAAGTGCTAGGGATGAGTAATCCTACCATTAACAGTAATGATGATGAGGCAATACTAATATTAGAAATCACTCAAAAGTTCACTATTTGCCAGGCCCTGTGAGAGGTAGGCAGAATGCCCCTCTGCCCTAAGAAGTCCATGTCCTAATCTTCAGAACCTGTGATTATGTTACCTTACTACTCACATAGCAGATGTGGTTAAAATGGGGGAGATAAGGTAGATTGGTTGCATCATCTGGGCGGCCCGGTGTAGTAACAAGGGCCCTTATACAAGTGGAAGAGGGAGGCAGGGAGATGTAACTATGGAAAAAAGGATGTAGATGCAACATTGCTGGCTTTGAAGATGGAGAAAGGAGATCATGAACCAAGGATACGAACAGCCTCTAGAGGCTGCAAAAGCAAGCAAAGGGATCCTACCCCAGGAGTCTTTGGAAAGGGACACAGCCCTGTGAACACCTTGACTTTAGACCAGTGAGTCCTGGGTCAGACACCTGACCTACAGAACTGCAAGGTAATGAATCTGTGCTGTTATAAGCCACAAAGTTTATGGTAATTTAACAGCAGTGACAGAAAACTAATATAGTACTGCGCTAAACTCAGTTATTCCTCATACTAGTGAGATAGATACTATTGGACTTGGGCGTATCCATCTGCTATCACTGTCATGCAAGGATGATGCCCACCTCTTAGATCACTGCCTTCAACCTATAAACACAACACCATTGTGCTTTGGTATTCACAGTGTTTGACTAATTTCTCCTACCCTCATACCCAAGGAGACCTTCCCATTACTGCTGTTTGAAACCCCATCGTTCTCTTTGTTCAACCAACCTTTGGATCACTGTATCTTCTTCTTCTTCTTCTTTTTTTTTTTAAACGTTTATTCATTTTTGAGAGACAGAGAGACAGAGTCTGAGCAGGGGAGGGGCAGAGAGAGAAGGAAGACACAGAATCTGGAGCAGGCTCCAGGCTCCAAGCTGTCAGAGCCTGATGCAGGGCTCAAACTCATGAACCGTGAGATCGTGACCTGAGCCAAAGTCAGACGCTTAACTGACTGAGCCACCCAGGCGCCCCTCATCATATCTTCTATGTACTGTCTACTTTCCACATCCACTGGGTCATGCTGAAGTAGAACATTTCACTTGAATAAAAATATTATTCTAACTCACTCCCTATTATCAGCTCCAGCCATGTAATGTCGAACTTGAAAGCTTTTAATAGCTTTCCAGTATATAATCAAGTAAAACCTAAGTTCTTTTAGGAGTCTGAGTTCAGGAATCTTTTAGGAATTTCAAAAGGATCCCATCTTAACTTTCCATCTTCTACTCCTGCTTCTTGTACATACTCTAAGATACATCCAGATGTAGTCTGCAGGCCTGTATTTTGGCATCGTCGCACTTCCACATCCTTTGTTGTGCTGTGATGTTTATCTATAATGTGTGTCTATCAAAAGCCCCTTAAAAATAGCACATCAGCCTCAAAGCCCTATAGCATTTTGCTTATACCACTCAGTAGGCCCTACCTTATCCAGCCCCATTTGGCCTGACACTGATGACCCTGTTAGGCTAAAGGAAGTGGTACATCCTTGTTACCTCTTAGGTTAGACAACCTGGGTCCAAATCCAAGCACTACCACTTTCTGGCTTTGTGATCTGGGCAAATTATTTCACTTCACTGCTCTAGGTTTCTTTACCTGGAAAATGGAAAAAACAATAGTACCCTCCTCATATGGTCATTTCAAGAATTAAACACATAACAACATGTAGCTGGCATATAGATTTTTACTACAGCTCCCCTAGAGAAGTACCTTCCTCCTTCCATCTCAGTCCACTTGACTAAGTGGCTGGCACACACATAATGTATCTCCCAGAGGACTGGACCTTATGATCCACCCCACAGGGTCCAGCTACTCCTCTGCTTCCACCGGTCGACTCCAATCCCCAATCCCCAGTACTACAATATGGAAATCAGCACAAGTCAGCACCTCCTTTTACCGCCTTTCCCTCTTTCCCACCTGACCAACCCCTCATGCCCAGAACAGACACTTAGCATATTTTCTTAAGCACAGATTTACTCTATCAGTTGCAGTACTGGGACTTTAATAACTGACTGCCTAGCTCTGTAGATGCATTAGTCCTTGTAGCACTGGCTTCTCCAGCAACCTCTTCTCCTATTACTGCATCAATGAAAAGGTCAACTTGCTGTTACTGTTGTTATTGGTATATGTCCTATTCACCTACACAATTATAGGTTTCTTGAGAGCAAAGACTATGGAATAATAAACTTTGAATTTCCAGACCTAAACACATTTTTATTTTTGATTAAGCTGACAGATGAAATGAGTCACATGTGACTCACAGTTGAGTACCAACCAGCAAAAATAGCTTTTTGTTTACCATCCCTTCCCCAACCTCTGGTACTAAAATACAAACACTCACAAATTTATCCTTGCTTATAATTATAATGAGATTTATTTTTTAATTATTTTAAATTGTTAATTTTTTATTTTATATATATATATATATATATATATATATATATAGAGAGAGAGAGAGAGAGAGAGAGAGAGAGAGAGAGAGAGGAGAGAGAGAGAGCGAGCACATGAACAGTGGGGAAGAAAATCTCAAGCCCGACGCAGGGCTCAATCCCATGACCCTGGGATCACGACCTGAGCCAAAATCAAGCATCGGATGCCTAACCGACTGAGCCACCCAGGCGTCTCTATAATGAATTTTGACTGATTATATTTAATGATTATAATGACTGATACCACTATAATGAATTTTGACTGATTATATTTAATGATTATAATGACTGATACCACTACAGTTTCCTCAGGTCTTTGTGACATATCTTTATATTACCTTGCCTTAATTATCTTAATGTACTAAAGTGTATTCCATACAAAGCTTTTTGAAATTAGTCAAAACACCAAAATAATAATCAATATCGGCACATTAGTGCTTTTCGGTAGCATCTATTATTATACTAAGTTTCAGAGTCTATCCTTCAATACTATGAAATTATGCTGCATTCAACAACAGTCTTCAGTATTTTTTTTTAAAATAACATACTGTTCTGCTTCATTTATTCACATGTTTCTCTAATCTGCACTTGGTGCTAAATTTAACTTGCTTGATACTCTAAGTGAAATTAAGGTCTAACTCATGCCAATACTGGTCTGTGGCTCTTAAATATTCCACCATCTTCTTCTATTTTGTTATGTTTACTTCAGGCCATCTCAAGTAAATTATGAAATTTTCCTAGAAAGAGAAGTGTTTGTTTTAATCTGACATTTTCCAAAGTATTAAAGAAGAAAAGTTGGTTTCTTTTTACGGTTACTATAAGACACCTACAAGACTTAACTACCTGCCTTTCCATGTAAAACATAAAAAACTTTAGAACAGTGGCTCAGAACCCAGACTGTACACTATAAATCTGTGGAGATCTTTAAAAATAGATCAGCAGGTCTCATGCTAGTGGGCTCTGATTTGGTTAGTCGCTGGTGAGCCCAACTTTGAATGTTGTTGCTGATGATCTTAGAGGACCCACATGAATAAGAAGCACAGCTCAAGGAATCCTTCCTTCCTTTAAAAGAAAATGTTGTATGTCTGAGTTCTAAATAAGACATATGTAGATACAGATTTAAAATATCTACGTGTTGGGGCACATGGGGCTAAGTGACAGCTCAGCAAGGAGCCTAGAAGAACCTGCTTCAGATTCTATGTCTTGCTCTCTCTCTGCCCCTCTCCCATTCATGCTCTGTCTCTCTTTGTCTCTCTCGCAAAAGTAAATAAACATTAAAAAAATTTTTCAATGTGTCATAATCAGTCACCTAACTGAAATAACTTACATAACCAACATATTAAATTTTGTTTTCTTAATTTGAGAGAGAGAGGCGGAGAAAGAGAGAAGTGGGGAAGAAGGGAGAGAGAGAGGGATGGAGGGAGGGAGAGGGAGAGAATCCAAAAGTCTCCACGTTCAGCACTGAGCCAGATGTAGGGCTTGATCCCACAACCCTGGGATCACAACCTGAGCCAAAATCAAGAGTCAGATGATCCACTGACTGAGACTCCCAGGCGCCCCACTAAAATATTTTAAATCATCACTGGACTGCCTATGTCTTTGAAAATATAATCGAAATAATCACTGTCAAATTTTTCCCCCAAATGATCAGTCCTTATCTTAGTGATTTTCTAAAATAATCTTTCAGATATAAATTTTCTTTGCCCATCAAAAGTAATAACAAATATATCCTAAATACCTTTAATCCTCAGTATCTGGCCAAATCATTCCCTATCCACTTGTTCTCAATTTAAATTTCACTTTCTGGATTAGTTTACAAAACAAATCCCCCTGTGTTTTATTATTTTTCGCAGGTGGAGCACCTCAGATTTAATGCCTTAGCCCGGAGAATGCCTCCCCTCCCAAGCAGACGGAGGAGTTTGCTGCAGGGCCTTCAAAACAGTCTTGAGAATGAAAATGCCCTTGATGGCTGTCAAATGACCTAGTCTCTCAGAGTAAAATTTAAATCCCAATGGTGATTTAAAGTCTATATTCAGCTGTTAAGCCCTTTTGGACTCAAACAGCAGACACACATAATAAATCTTAAAGCTGACAGTTTGAGATTCACTTACTACCTCTGGCACTTCTAAGTTCTAAAAAAAATCATTGGCATAACTACACTCCGATACAAAGCCAAAAACCAAGTAAAACATCAACTATAGGGGGAAGAAGGGGACTCTGAGATTTTTGCTTAAATCCATGCTATATTTTCACATAAATTTATCAAGGAACATTCTACATCATTTGAATTATATTTTTCTGTATCTCCTACACAAAAAAAGAGAATATTATTCTGTTACAAATAAGAGGCTGAATTTCAACTCCCCTGAAATTAACTTGCCTGTTACTACTTCAACAAGCCCATCCCTCTGCCAAACACCAGGGAGAACCTATGTCCTGAAAATCTATATTTAACTAATACTTCATTCGTTTGCAATTCCAATTGTTGTCCAGGTTCCCCTCCAGTCTTCAGCAGCTGCATAAATTTATAAAATTGTGATCACAGTTATGTATCACAATTGTTTCTTCAGTTTCAGTATAAATATTGTTAAGCAGAGGCCTTTAACAATAATGCTGGAGATACAAAAAACAGGAAAAGCATTCAAGAACAATTATACAAAACAGTCAGTTTCACATCTTAAAAAATTTTACCCAAAAAACTGATTTCCCAGTGCCAAGGAATTAAATGTCTTCCTTTTAAAATGCAATGTAATCATCTGAGTCTCAAGAATTTCTGAAGGAGGCAATATGTGCCTGTAATTAAAAATTTCCCTCCTCCAAAGTATTTGGTTTCTATTCCAAGTAAGATATCTAAGATATATGCAGATTTCTAGATTCCAACCAGATTAACATGTACCCCAGTCACTATAAATAAGTTTTCCTTTTTTCTTTTTTAAAGAAAGCAATTAACGGACATCACCACATTTTAGCCCATACCTCCTCCACAGAGATGAAGAAATAACACCCAGTCAGGCAGATGCCACGTGATTCTGCAGTTACCACCTTCTGCCCCAGATGGGGCTACATCAACCCCAAACCCCTCTATCTCCCCAAAGAGAAGTGAGCAGTCTCCAAAAGCTACTGATTGTTACCATACTGGCTTTGTACAACATCACCACAATGGACTTCACTACATGGATTTTGTAACTTCAATCATGAAGGTTAAGAATAAAATTAACTACCCACTTGGAGAATGTGCTTAAGCATTCTACCACATGTCGCGCTTCATGGAAACCACACTGTCGCAATCTGGCTCTCCAGGTCCCAATTTCCTCGTTTTTCTATAAATTGAGTATGCTGGCCCAGCGTTAAATAATCCCCAAATATGTTACTGTCTTCAACTAATGATCGGATCAGTTTGACGTTTCAGCTATTTCTGCTGCACTGACTTGGGAATAATGACTTCTGAACAAAATGTAATGCACACGTGAAAATCAGACCAATTTCTGTTACACTTTTATAAATATCTGGTTTGCTAGCAGTGCTTCCTCAATTTTCTTCATGTCACGGGCACATACAGTAAATGATAAGAGTCGGGCAGCACACCGGAGACTGCCGGAGGTGGGTGTGGGGTTGCTCCATGGCTCCTGAAACCTCACTGTGCACACCAGCTATGGGTGCTGTGTGCTAGAGTGGGAGATGATGACACAGACTCAACGGCTATAATGAACGACTTGCTCACTTTTAAACAGAGCCTGCATTTCTCAGGTTAACTCACAAAGCTACGCAATTAGTCACACACAAACTGATCACCAGCACTGGCTAACTCACTGAAAATTGACAATGGAAGCAAAAATATTCCTAGCACTGGAAAGAGAAATCAAGCATTTTTGGGTAGGGAAATCATGCATTATTAATTATTCTTAGAATTACAAATGTGCCTATAAATTAAAATTATAGACATATATGAATGTTAAAGCATAGGTCTGATTATTCTAAACTATAAACTGGAAATGAGATATGGAAGGAATTGCCACTTGGGCGTCCCAGAGTTCAAACAGGTTCCTGGGTCCACTCTAGGTGTGCTTTAAAATCGTTACTGTGGATTATTTATTTAAACATTATTACCAAAACACAAGGTAGAACTTCTTCCTGAGAAACATTATGGAGTTCTGAGTGTATAGATTGGTCGGAATGGGAGACGAAGGGCCTGGACACCGATTTCAAAACAAAGCTGATCTAAAGGCCAAGCGTCTAATACCCCTCACCCATAGTTTCCTCCTCTATCAAACAAGAGCCAATATCAACTTCCTTATTGGGTTTCTCTAAGGATTAGAGATAATATAAGAAACTTGGTTTCTACCAAGCATATCTAGTACTCAAATACACTCAAAAAGCCTCAGTGGAGCCTTTGGTACTATTTTGTATGCTTTACTGTTTACTTAACTATAGTTTATGTATCTTTTTACAAGTACCTTCACAGTACCTATGTTTCATATTTTTACAGGCCACATAATATTTTATCTCGTTATCTCATGGTTTAGTCAACAGGAGTCAAGTGCTGGACATTTGTACTACATTCATTATCTACTAATATGAACACTTTTTATTTCCTTAGCATCTAGACCCAGAATTGGAACTACAGAGTCAAAGAATATGATAACCTTTATGGCTTTTGGTAAACATTTCTTAGAGACCTATCTTCCTAAATGAAGACAGGGGTGTAGAGTTCGAGTTGGGTAGAGTCTGATTGATTTTGAAATTCTGCTAGTTCAATCTCAATCACTTTAACTAACTCTTAGAACTAATCACTCTTTGTTAAAACAAATTAAATTATAAAGAAATCAAGAACAAGCTTTTCAAAATTATTTAAAAATAAGGAAAGATTTCCTCAGTTATAAAGCAAAATCATTTTAACAATGAACACACCGTATTGTTTTAAAAAATTTAAACAAAAACAACATATATACATAGTGTGTATATAACTTTCTTAACAAAATATATAAAGATTTAAAGTGAAAAGGAGTTTTCTCTGTTCCATCTTTGACATTTCTTATCAAAAGTCAATAAAATCCAGAAGTCATTAACATTTTCATGTGTATCCTACTAGAACCTTTACATAGAAAAAGCACAAACTCTAAAACTTGATTTTTTTTTTCCTCTTAGTAACTCTTGGTTTTAACACATATAGATCTATTGCTACACATACTCATTATTTTTCTACTGCTCTCTAATTTATATAACTAGTTCATTATTGAATGATACTTGAGTGATTATCAATTTTTACTGCTTTTGTGTGTGTGTATGTAAAACAAAACTTCAGCAACCATCTTGTACATACATCACTATAAAACAGATGAAAATTCAATCTCATATTAATTAATACTGTGATATTTGTAGGACAAGGTTGCAGTTACAGATCTGATGAGTCAAAAGGGTATGAACATTTTATATTTCACTACTGTCACCATCTTACATTCCTACCAGTACTAAAAGAGAGTGACTATTTCCCTCTACCATCACTATTGGGAGGTGTTACCACACTTGAAACTTTGCCAGTCTGATAAGCAAATATGATATCTCATTCTAGCTGGCTTTTTTTTTTTTTAAGTGTCTTTCTGTATTTCCTTTGGTGTGAACTGACTTTCCTTGCTACCATCTTTTATTCATTTTCTACTAGCTTGCTAATTATTTTCTTACTGGAAATTAAGTACTTTTATTCAATTTAATGTTTTTATTTAATCAAATGTTTTAATTTAAAATTTTTGAATTCCATTCATATCTAAAATGTTAACTGCAAGGGCACCTGGGTGGCTCAGTCGTTTAAGCATCTGACTTTTGATTTTGGCTCAGGTCATGACCTCAGCGTTCATGGGTTTGAGCCCTGCATTGCTTGGGATTCTGTCTCCCTCTCTCTCTGCCTTTCCCTCTGCGCCACTCATTCTCTGTCTCTCAAAATAAACATTTTTTTTTAAAATAAAGTTTCACTTTTAAAAAAGAATGATAAAATGTAAATTTAAAAGCAATTAGGAAAAGATAGTTACAAATGGCACATCAGATAAAGGGCTAGTATCCAAAATCTACAAGGAACTCACCAAACTCCACACCCAAAAAATGAATAATTCAGTGAAGAAATGGGCAGAAGACATGAATAGACACTTCTCCAAAGAGGACATCCAGATGGCCAACTCATCATCAGGGAAATACAAATCAAAACCACACTGAGATACCACCTCACACCAGTCAGGGTGGCTAAAATGAACAAATCAAGAGACTATAGATGCTGGCGAGGATGTGGAGAAATGGGCACCCTCCTACACTGTTGGTGGGAATGTAAATTGGTACAGCTGCTCTGGAAAACAGTGTGGAGGTTCCCCAAAAAACTATCAGTAGAACTCTTCTATGACCCAGCAATAGTACTGCTGGGGATTTACCCAAGGGATACAGAAGTGCTGACGCATAGAAGCACATGTACCCCAATGTTCACAGGGGCACTCTTAACAATCATCAAATCATGGAAAGGGCCTAAATGTCCATCAACTGATGAATGGATCAAGAAGATGTGGTTTATCTATACAATGGAATATACTACATGGCAATGAGAAAGAATGAAATCTAGCCATTCATAGCAAAATGGATGGACCTCGAGGGTGTCATACAAAGCGAAGTAACTCAGGCAGAGAAGGACAGATACCATATGTTGTCACTCATCGGTCTAATAGGAGAAACCTAACAGAGGACCATGGGAAGGGGAAGGTGGCAGAAGAGTTAGGGAGAGAGATGGAGGCAAATCATGAGAGACTCTTGAATACTGAAAACAAACTGAGGGCTGAACGGGGAGAGGGAAAGGGAGGTGATGGTCATGGAGGAGGGCACTTGTGGGGAAGAGCACTGGGTGTTATATGGAAACCAACTTGACAATAAACTATAAGTAAAAAAATAAATTAAAAAAAGCAATTAGGGATTTTTACACTGACATCAATATACTCTGTATCTATAATTCTGACACATCTTTTCCATTATTCTTTTTTTTAATTCTTTTCAGATCCTTTGCTTTCATTTTTTTCCTTAAATTTTTAAATTTGAGTATAGCTGACACAATGTTACATTAGTTTCAGGTGTACACCATACTGACTCAACATCTCTGTACATTATGCTATGCTGACCACAAGTGTAGCTACCATCTGTCAACATATAACCCTATTACAAGATCACAGACTATAGGGAATCAAATGTTTTTAAATGCTACATATTCAACACTGCTCAATAAAATTTACAAAAATAAATCTGAAAACTGGCTGTAGTTTCCTTAAGAATTCTTTTACTCGCTCTTGTCCAAGAGAGATGACTGCATATAGATTTGTTTTTACATGTATAAATTACTGTAAAGATCAATAAATGCAGAAGGAGCAAACCAGAATATAGCATCATGCAGGTAAAAGGTTAAGAGGCCTGGGTCATCTAATTCTGGTCTCAACTCTGCCACAATAGGCTGAATGATCCACCAAAATATTAGCTCTTCAATCAATAAAATGAAAAAGCTGGACAAAATGGTCCCTAAATTGCTTCCTGGCATAAATCGCATGAGTCTAAGAGGTTTCAACCTCTTTTTCTTAGGACTCTGAAACATCTACAGTAGGACATAATGAAATAACTTTACTATTATACTGTAAAAAAAGAATGATAAATACAATCAAAAAGTGTATCTTTAAAAAGCAAAGCAAAATGATAATGTAACAAGATAATCAATATGGTAATCTCCAAGTTTCTTAAGACATATGACTTTTCTAAGTCCTCAAAATATTAGGAACTTGGAAACACATACATATATAATGCTTGTAATACTGAAAACATTAACTTATCACCTTCACTATGATTTTCTGATAATGATAATCCTTCCATGAGTAGTTTAGTAGGAATAAAATATAAACCTAATTAAGGGCCCACTGCTATTAAGAGCTTCTTTTTGTTGGAATAATACCATGCCACTTATTGGCATTTATGCTGTTTCAATTTTTCAACTCTTGCTTTATTTTTTATTTATTTTGAGGGAGAAAAGGAAGAGGAGAGAGAGAGAGAACATGAACCAGTGTGAGAGGGGCAAAGAAAGAGGGCGGGTGTGTCAGAGGATTCAAACATGCAGGCAGCAGTAAGCCCAATGCAGGCTCAAACTCACAAACTGTGAGATCATGACCTGGGCTGAAGTTGGTCGCTTAATCAACTGAGACACCCAGGTGCCCCTCAACTCTTGCTTTAAATGAGATGTATCTGTAAACCCAATTAGACTTATATTCAAGATTACACCCCTGATCTCCCACCCATGCAATCAACTGAGCTTTCTGATCAAGTCTTCGTGTTTACATTCATGAAATTATAAAACCAAATCACCTTTCTCCCATTTGAGGAATTATTTCAGGGCCATGATGCCTACGCTTATTCATTTTATACTTCTAAAAACCATGTTTAAGAAAAAACTGTCTCAAACACAAATTTTATGTAGGCGAAAAATCATTGCTATAGCAACAGTAGCTTTAGTTTTTAAGAACTGAAAGGTGAAAAATTCACATTTCCAACACTTGAAACTTAACCATTTGATTTTTGATGGCTGAGAGCAGAGGGTGGTAGCTCCCGGCCTTTCAGCACTACTGTCATGCACTGGATATGAGACTTGGCCTTAAAAGACAGTAATATACAGTGCTTTCTTTAATGATAAGATTAATTAATAGAATTCAAACATGATGCTTTAGGCCATTGCCCAGGCTGTTCTGCTCTTCTGGCTCCCTATGTTGCAGGGAACCAAAGGAGTTGCTGCAACAGTGACCGCCTCAAATGGTGAATGATCTGTGCATCTCTGAGGTCTTCGTGCTAAAGGCACAACAGCAACCAGAGCACCACTAGCACCATGCCATTGCTTTGTTCAGAAAAACACCGGTCCAAGCTAGAACTGCCATCCCCAAACTTAACCGTGGCTGGTTCCAAGTACACAACATGATCATTTTCCTAACTATTCTGATGGGCAGAGGTTAAAAACTAGCAACGAAAAAAAATTAAAACAGTATTTTTCCATAAACAGATGGCAAAATTTGTGAGTATATGTATACAAGAAAAGGAAATAAGGAAGAATTTTGAAATATTTTTTCCCATTCTAATGCCTAGATGCAAAACATACCCCTGGCACAGGGGAATGATCACCATTACTAACTTAACCCAATAGCACACGACCCACTGAATATGGTAGAGTAATACAATGTTCATGTAATTCTGTAATAATATTTTCCAGGTTCTGCCCTTTACCAGCTGTGTAACTATGGCCATTTTATCTAAGCCTCAGATCTCTCATCTGAAAATGTGCTATCTTACAGTTTGTTATAAAGGTCAAGTAAGTTAATATAAGTAGAGTATGGAGAACTGTCAGTGGCACATGGTAAACACTTAATAAAGGGAATAGTTACCTTCACTGTCCAGTTTTGAGTCATTCTAGTAGGTATGCAGTGGTACCTAATTGTGGTTTTGATACGCACCTCGCGAGACTATTGATGATGTTGAGTATCTTTTCATGTATTTATTTATAATCTGAATATCTGCTTTCTTGGTAAAGTGACTTTTCAAATCTTTACCCCACTGGATGCATTGTCTTTTCATTGTTGAGTTAAGAGTTCTTTATGTTATTTGGATACGATTTATTTGTCAGATAAATGATGTGCAAATATTCTCTCCTATTCAGTTGCTTGTCTTTAAGTTCTTCACAGAGCAAGATGTTTTTTTTAACTTTTATCAAGTTCAATTTATTAGTTGTTTTTTCTTTTTGTGGATTATGCTTTTGGTGTCATCTCTAAGAAATTTCTGCCTAACTCAAGGTCACAAAGTTTATCTATGTTTCCTTCTAGAAGATTTATAGTTTTATATTTAAGTTTATGATTCATTTTGAGGGGTGTTTTTGTTTTTAAGTAAGCTCCACAGCAATGCAGGGCTTGAACTCATAACCCCAAGGTCAAGAGCTGCATTTTCTACTGACTGAGCCACCCCAGTGCCCCTTTGGTAGATCTGTTGTTGTTGTTGTTGTTGTTGTTGTTGTTGTTGTTGTCGTTTTTAAGATTTTTTTTTTAAGTAATCTCTACACCCAATGTGGGGCTTGAACTCACAAACCAAAGATCAAGATCGCATGTTCCAGGCACTGAACCAGTCAGGTGCCCCAAGTTTTGAGTTTTATGTAAAGTACAAAATGGGTCAAAGTTCTTTCTTTTTTGCATGGGAATGTCCAACTGTCCCAGAACTATTTGTTAAAAAGACTAACCTCTCTCCATTTCAGTACCTCTTCACCTTTGTGTTGAAAACAAAGGACCTACGACCTACCATATATGGTATGGGCCTATTTCTAGATTTTATTTTGTCATAATCTACCCCCTTCCCAACCCAGGGCCAACTATCCTTTCTCTGATGCCACACTGCATTGATTACTATGGCTTTATAGTGAACCTTGAAATCGGGCAGTATGAGTCTTCCTATTTTGTTCTTCTTTATAAATACTCTGGCTACTATGTAAATAAACATATATAAATATAAATTCACATAAGTTTTAGAAGAGCTAGCCAAGCTTTCTTAAGCAGGGTAAATTTACACTTGTAAGCAGCTATTCTTACTGAGTGTTGTTGGAACTCATAGCTAATACCATGTCTCTTCATAGTTACATTAAAAGAAACACTAAAACCTTCCCCAGAGGTAGATGAAGGAGCTGATGATCTCCATGTTTCCCAAACTGTGACAGAATTTAAATGCAAATTCCTGAAGTTGATTTCTTCTTAACAATCTCAGTCTTTTGGGTGATAACTTGACATCACAGCCCTCAGCTATAAATAAGGCTATTTTTCTCTAGCACGTTCCCCTATGAGTCAAGCCAGGCTGTTTGGGGTTTCGCTCTGGAGTGGGGGAAGGGAAAGCCTAGGAAAAATATCTCTATCTCTATTCTAGTTAAGAGTCTCATTTTACATCTCAAATTGCAGAAAAATTTTCACTTGATTAAGATTTTATGAGCTTCTTGCAACTGCCTTGTTAGCCCAAAGCCAAAGACATCTATCAGAAAGCAGCAGTAGTAAGACTCTTAACCATAAACAACGATCTTAACACTGTGGTTTTGTGAAGTGTACAGGCTAGGCCGGCCAGCCCCCTCCCAAGTGACTGAACTACCTCCCAGCGGGTGAGTAACTCAAGCTGCCTTCCCTGCTCATTTTAACTGACGTATGTAAGAAAAGACAAACAAGCTTCAAAAATTATGTCGACTCCAGAAAGAAGGGATGATAAATTACTTATAAAATCATTATATTTCAATTATATTTGGTGCAGAAAGTTACCGAACTGCACCAACTGGGTTTAAAAGCCCAACAACAAAACCCTAGATAATCACAGCCACAGATGCTGCCCATTCCCTTTACAGTTTGTTTACTGGAGGAAAAGGCTCTGTAAACACACAACTGAAAAATCAAAAGACACAAAAGAAAACCATTAAGTTACTCATTTAATAATTTAACCCCTAAAAATACAAAACATACCACCTCTGGCAGGTCAGACAGGCTAGCTATCTTCCCACATTCCACTTCAGAGGTAAAGAGCAAACCTTAGACAGTGATTATTCCTTTTCTGACCTGATTTTCCCACAATTTAATTAAGCTAAAGCCAATGACAAAGAGAAAAATGCTGACATCAGAATCTTCTGATTTGCTACCTCACAATTCTCCTTCATGCAAGTAAAAGGTTTTTTTGGTTTTTGTTTTAAGTTTATTGTTTGAGAGAGAGAGAGCAGGGAAGAGGCAGAGAGACAGAATGAAAGAGAATCCCAAGCAGGCCCCATACTCGGCACAGAGCTTGATGCAGAGCTCGATCCCACGACCATGAGATCATGACGTGAGCCAAAATCAAGGTGATGCCTGACTGAGCCATCCAGGCGCCTCTACAAGTTTTTATGTAGCTTTCAACTCTTACTATTTAGAAACAAAATACTTACAGAGACTCTAATATCCAAGTACAGGTATGGTACTGGGTTTATTTTTTTAATTTAAGCAAGAAAAAAGAAACATTCCAGATTAGCCAGCCACAGAAGAGGTTTTCTTTGGATCATACAGCAAAGATCACACACTTGACTTTTACCAATAAATGAAAAGAGGCAAGAGCAGGAGTTCACTGGAATCAGGGTTTCTATTTGATCCTACTTCATACTATTTTAATGCAGGGTTGATACACAGGCTACTTTCTAAACTGGTTCACTCAGGACTAGAGGTTGCTAGGGAGCTCTCCAACAGACAGAACATACAGAATTATAAATTCATAAACACTGATAAAGTATTAATTTCTTACATATTCCTTTTTCTTTACATATAATGCTTAATATTCATTTCTTACCACACACCACTCAGTGAGGAATGAGAAGATTATAATAGAAACAGTTTACAAAAAAGAGCAGACTTTTTGGGGGCATGCTGAAAATGGCAGATGCTATGCATGTGGAGGGGCAAAGGGTATAGGAAAATCTCCACCTTCCTCTTAATTTTGCTATGAACCTAAAATTGTTCTAAAACATAGTATTTTAAAAAGAGTGGAGAAAGAGTTATGCAACAGAAGAAACAGAAGTATAAGTTATTAGTAACGGCCCAGAAAGATGCTTAGCCCAAGCTTTGTCTATAAAGACTGAACCCCAATTAAATCTTGACCCGATTTTTACCAGGCTCATTCAGGAGCCACTGGTAGGTCTGCAGGATGCAGAAGACTAGGTCTGGGAAGACCTGAGTTGTATCAACACATATAAGATCACCAACAAATCCACTAATGAGCTCTTCAAAAAAGTTCTAGATTTATACATTTTGTTTCTCACTTTAATGTTTATGAAATTGGGTTCATTTTAGATACAATGTGTGCATTTTATGTACTAGTTTATCTGTTTGTTTTTTTCCTACAAAAGTCTGTATTTAATCCCCTGGCAGATCTTTCAAAGAGTCTCAGAAGACAATACGAAACTCAAGTCAATTACTGCTGGTCAGAGACAGCCATGCAGCACCGTCATACAAATAACTGCTATCGGGATGGGTAAAGGCCAGAAGATGCTAGAGGCCCTCCCAGGACCAGGCAGAGAGGGAAGGCTCTGATTCCCCTCAATGTGATTATAAGCAAAAACCAAGTAGGGAAGTGACACTAACTTCATTCTTCTGTGGGGGCTTTCACTTACAACCACCTTTTTTTTTCTTTAGTACTTGATAATCTTGAAATAGACCTTTACCAAGGTCCAAAGAAAAACTGAAAATTGATTATCTTTAAATAGACCTTTATTTTTTAAAATTAAAAAAGAATTTTTTTTCTTGAGTGACAGTGTGAGCAGGGGAAGGTCAGAGAAAGGAGGAGATACAGAATCTGAAGCAGGCTCCAGGCTCTGAGCTGTCAGCACAGAGCCTGACACGGGGCTCGAACCCACGAACCATGAGATCATGACCTGAGCCGAAGCCTGATGCTTAACTGACTGAGCCACCCACGCACCCCTAAATAGACCTTTGGTTGAGGCCCAAAGATAAAACTGAAAGTTGATTTAAGTCAGCCCCCTGGATCTAAACTAGCTGTACAACACAAGCAAAGCTGCTAAACCATGATTGATAATTCAATTCTTATTTAAGGATTAAAACAAGAGAAAGATGACATGTGCTTTCTAGGACCACTACCAGTATAAAATAAATCAAGCCATTTGTTTTACCTTTGATAAATAAATTCAAAAATAATAACTGCATCTTATTATTCACATATCTACTATGTGCAAAGAACTCAAAGTATATTACTTTAATCCTCTATGGCAGCTGTTAATCTCACATTACACAGAGAGAAACAGAAACTAAAAGAAGTTACAGGTTAGAATCAGGTCTGAGGTTCAAAGCCAAGTCTGACTGATTCCAAAGATCTTTCTGCTTCACCAAGTTGCCTCCAGAACACTAACTTACCATTTTACCATCCTTCATACACCTTCAACCGAGCTTCTGTTTAGAACACACTCCTATAATAAATCTCAGTATTTGGCATTATCCACTACTAATATATTCATTCCCTCATTTGAGGAGCTCTTTCTTACTGATGTTGTTGCCTGTAATACAGCATTATGAAAATCAGAATGTGTCCATATGCATGGACTTGCAGGTGTTTGTATGGGGGAAGGGGAATGTATGGGGAGACAAGGAATTTTAGGTAAATTTAATATTCAAATAACAGAAAAGATATTGGTATCAAGTTTTTATTTCTCCCACCCAAAAGAAATGGTTTTACAGATATTTCTCTGTAAATCACTGCAATAAACTGCCTTCACCTCAGAGTCTGGTGGTTTCCACAAACATACTTGCCACAATTGATTTGTTTCATCTATGGCATAAATAAGGTATAACTCACTTTGGCTGTACAAACTCTGAAGTTTATTTTGTATTAAAATAGCCTGTTTACACATAAAACAGAATATTTTTTCCCCACCCACAGAATCCAAATACACGATTTTAATGAAAAATAAGTCTCAAAAAACATTACATCAGCCAAGGAGAATAATGAAGAAAAATGGCAGCCACGAGATGGTTCCTTCTGTTCATCTAAAACAGCGTATATCCTGAAACCAATCTAAAGGGTGTCTCTATTCAAAACACATGGCTTTAGTGGACTGACTCTATGGTTCAAAGTAAAAGGCGAAAGATTTATACGATCTGAAGAGAAACCAGAGTATCTATGGTTCAAAGTAATCAAGAACTCCTTTGGAGGTTGGGTGGGGTGGGGACAAAGTGAAACTTTCAGCTGGAAAGAACTAGTATGAAGCAGTAGTCTCTCCATGAAAACTGTACAGTGGACAGTTTTAGACTAGAACAGTAACACAGCCTGCAGTGAAATACAGAATTAATAATGACCACAAAGAACCCATGCCACCATGAATGCATTACAGTAGAATGATGACTAGGAAATCTCCAGCTATCCAAAGACAGAAAAGGGCCACTTCATGAGTTGTGTTATTTCCCCCAACAGTACTTAGCTTCCATGCATAGGGAAGTAATCCAGGGTTGGGAGTTTTTCTGGGGGTAACAAAATGGGAATATATATATACATATACATATATATATATATGTACATACATATACATATACATACATATATATGTGTATATGTATATGTATGTGTATATATATATATATATATATATATATATATATAGTTGAGAAACTAGAAGAACATGTAGCAGTAGCAGACATCAGTTGGGGAGGTTCACCATCTCACGATTCTCCTGACACTTAAAGGAGCCCCCAAAATATGTCTGTGCTTATTAAGCTGAAACATGAGAAACTGCTTTTTCTTGAGGCAAAAACCATCCAACTAACAAATTAATATGGCTCAATCTACTACAGATGGCTCTGTCCTCCCATTCATCAAGCAAATCAGATTCTCTCTCCCGGGAATTTGACACTTGAGTGACAACATGGTCACAGCTGTGTCACCCTGATGAAAGCACTCTAGGAAGGTTCAGAAGCTCCCAATGCTCAAGGCCCAAGATTCTTGCTCTGTGTGCAATTTAGCTGTGCTGCAATTCTTTCAAGACTGCAAGCTCCCCAGGAATCCTATCCATTACAAATTTTAGCAAATAATTTCTTTTGATGAAATTTGACTTAGTTTCTGTCCTTGCAACGAAACGAATCTTACTGTGAGCCTGGGAGGTGAGACAGGTGGTTCCACCAGATCCTTGAATTACTAGTCCAACGCCCAACTTTTTATTTTCTGTTGTTCACAAAACAGAGCATAACTGCTGATTAAACAAAGTACATCAAGAAAGGAAGGAAGGTTTCCTTTTTCTTTTTTTATTTCCAGAAGCCTTATAATTGTTGCAAACATACACTTGCTCAAGGCATATTCTGTAAACTGAGAGGAAATTGTATTAATAAAATGTCTATCAGGATTCAAGGACTTTGGTTATTTTTAATAGCAACTTTAATAGTCACACATTATATAAATTTAAATGATATAAAGTGTTCATTAAAGAAAAAAGCAGTACCTGAAGTTATCACAATCTTAATTCCCACTAAAAAGAATCAATTCCACCTTCAATTGTCACTCAGCTGGGCAGGTGTACTCACCTCCCCTGTGACGCAGTATGAGAAGGCACAAAAAGCACAGAATATAGAGTCAAATGGAGCCTCATGGAAATTAGATGATAAACCTATAACTGGGGACCAGGTAGGAAAATGGAGAGGATTTTCCAAATATAAAAGCATATCACACCCTTTGAGCCAATAAAACGTGGCTCTCTCTCTTCAAATGGCCCAGGGAACTGATACTTTCTACCTTGAGCCATTGTAATCACTAATTATTAAGGATATTTTAAAACACTTGGCAAAAGTTTTATATATATTCACACAATCCTATATACTAAATGACAACACAAAAGTAATGCTATTGACACAACTAACCAACAATTTGACAAAAATAAGTTCTATATGCAATACCATTTCTCAATGGACTAAAAATCCAAATATGAACAATAAAAACATGAACATATAGAAGGAAAAATTCACTACAATACAAAAATGTCTCTGAATATTAAAAAATGACTGTCAAAATACAAATGAAAAACTTATTCAAAAACAGTAAGAAAGTGATTAATATGCCAAACAAAAATGGACATTGAAAGCAACTGAACTGACCAATATAGGAATGTGTATTAAAACCTTAAAAGGGGTGCCTGGGTGGCTTAGTTGGTTGAGCGCCCAACTATGGATCTCAGCTCAGGTAATGGCTGTGCAGTTGATGAGTTCCAGCCCCATGTCAGCCTCTGCACTGAGAGTGCAAAGCCTGCTTGGGATTTTCTCTCTCTCTCTCTCTCTCTCTCTCTCTCTCTCTTTCTGCCCCCCTCACTCCCTCTCTCCCTCCCTCCCTCTAAAAATAAATAAATAAATAAATAACTTTTTAAAAACTTAAAAATGGGCTTGCTTTTTGACTCATCAAATTCTATTTTTAATAATTTACTTTACAAAAACAATTTCCGTATCAAGGATATTCACTTTACAAAAAACAAACAAAACCACCAACATTAGCATGTTAAATTATAATTCATCCCATCTGTTCAATGAAGTAATGTACTGTCATTAAAAAACAGAAAGGGATCCATATTCGCAGACATGAAAAGATAGTTACGATATACCCTATAGGATGGTGGGAGGGGAAAAAAACACAGATTACGAAACAGCAAAAATAATGTGCACAAACAAGGCCTGTTATCAAAGTACATTTTTCCTGGGCATACAGGCAGACTACACTACCCCTCCTATCTTTACCCCTAACACACGCACACTTTGCTGTGCCTTGTGATTATGTTCTTTCTCCGCAACAGAATGTAAGTGTGGGTATAACCTTGGAGCTACAGGTTGAAGACGTCAGCCACAACCTGGGCCAGAGCTCCTGCAAGAATGCAAGGAGTGGAAACAGAGCCCCACCCAGATCCCAACCTGGAACATCGGCCCCAGAATGCTGTGTGAGAGAAAAATAAACACTTACTGTGTTTGTACCATTTCACTCTGGGCCAGTATTCAGCAGCTTAGCCCACCTACCCTAACCGAGTAGAAAATCAGCAGTTTCACTTTTTAATGAAATTTATGCCCAGATATAAATATTTATGAAGGTCTGGAAAGCTATGCATCAAAACTTTTCTTTATGATATCTAACCCTACTGTTTGTTGCATGCAGCTGTGAACTATTCTTGTTGCTATACAGTATTTCATTATGTGCCCAGGCCACAACTTATTTATCGACTATGGATAGGCATGTGGGGAGTTCCACAGGTTTTTCCATTACTACACAGCTACTCCATGAACACTCTTGTATATGTCTTTTGGTGCACATATGTTCAAATTACCGTCAGGTACTAACCTAAGAGAAGAATTACTGAGTCACAGGATATGAGGTGGTCAGAGTTAGTAGATACTAACAGTATTACAAAGCAAGGGCACCCATTTGCACTCCCACCAGCAGCACGTGAGAATTCCAACTGTTCTATATCCTCATCAACACTTTCTATTTTTTCACAGTTCCATTCTAGTACTATACACTTTTAATTAATCTCAACATAAAATACTTTATTACCTAAAATTAAAGAACTTTAGTTAAGGGGCGCCTGGGTGGCTCAGCATCCTACTTTGGCTCAGGTGATGGTCTCATGGGTCATGAGTTTGAGCCCCACATCAGACTCCACACTGGTGGTACAGAGCCTGCTTGGGATTCTCACTCTCTCGTCTCTCTCTGCCCCTGCCCCCAGTCATAGGCACACGTGCGCTTGTGCTCTCTCGCTCTCAAAATAACAAACTTAAAAAAAAGAAGTTTAATTACAGTGTACTTCTACACTGGAATAGTGTGATTTCAAAACTATATATATTTTATAAGATGTTTTTGTAATGATTTACATAAGTCTAGAAAACAGTAAAAGAAAACGGGTTGCAACTCCGTAAAATGAATGTTATAGACATTTGAAACCTGACCTTCCTTTGAAAACTATTCTCCTGATGTCTATAATTCACTTGGAAACCCTCTTGGGCTAGGGTCCTGTTTCCATGACACACTGTGCAGTGTGACCTTGAGCTCTAACCTCTCTAACCTGCCACTCCTGGCCTGTGACCACTGAAAGTAAGGGCTTTAAAAGCTTGGATTCTAGGGAGCCTGGGTGGCTCAGTCGCTTAGGCTTCCGACCTCAGCTCAGGTCATGATCTCATGGTTCGTGGGTTCGAGCCCCGCATCAGGCTCTGTTCTGAGAGCTTGGAGCCTGGAACCTGCTTTGGAATTGTGAGTCTCCCTCTATGTCTATCCCTCTCCTGCTCATGCTCTGTCTCTCTCTCTCTCTCAAAAATGAATAAATGAATAAACATTAAAAATTATCGGGGCGCCTGGGTGGCTCAGTCGGTTGGGCGTCCAGCTTTGGCTCAGGTCATGATCTCACAGTTTGTGGGTTCAGGCCCCGCGTCGGGCTCTGTGCTGACAGCTAGCTCGGAGCCTGGAGCCTGCTTCGGATTCTGTGCCTCCCTCTTTCTCTGACCCTCCTCTGCTCACACTGTCTCTCTCTGTCTCTCAAAAATAAATAAAAAACATTAAAAGAAATTTTTTAAAAAAAGGGAAAAAAATTATTTAAAAGCTTGGATTCTAGTAGTAAACTACCTGACTTCATACCCTACCCTGAAATTTCATAAATCTCTCTGGGCCTCATCCTCCTCTCTAGGTAGAGAACATAAATGTTCCAACACTTCATGAAACTGAAGGAGAAATAAATGGAGGTGTGCAGAACACTCAGAACAGTGTCTGACACATATGTATTTGCTACCGTCCCTGCTGCTGGTGCTCCTGTCACCACTGCCCCAACCACCCTGAGTCTCATTATCTAACAGAAAAAAAGGAAAGAAACCAATGAAGTCATCAGAAGGCATAATAACACTGGGACCTCAACTCTTCCTAGCTTCTCAGAGACTGACTGTCAATTACTGAGACCAAGCGGCCACAAAGCTAGAGGTCTCAAGTACCCTTCACTTTCACATACTTCCAAGCATGTGATTCAAGGTCCTCTGCAAGGCAGATGGAAAGACAAGCTTCCACCATGCAAATCCCACATACAAAGCACAAAGACAGTGAAATATGGGCACCATTTTATAACTGAAAATTCATTATATGAGTGACATTTGCAATAGCTTAATGGATTTTCCTACACCCATTGAGGCCTGTCTAATCTCTTCTCACAGGATGAGTTTTTCAAAAACAGAAATGTGATCTTAGAATCCTACTCTGAGAATAAACACAAACATCTTTAACATGGCCTTCATGGTCCTGCTTGGAATGACCCTGCAACCTATTTCTCCTGCCTCGGCTTCCTTCAGACTACACTGTCTACACACTCCAGATACACAGGCCTTCCTTGAGTTCTGCAAACCCACCATGCTTCCTCTCTCCATGCAGCTGTTTGGCAACTATTTCCTACGCTTGCAAAGACCTGCCTTTCCGTCTTCACCTGGTAATTCCCACTTATCCTATGGATCTCAGTTCAGTTCACTCCTCACAGACTAGTCTTATGACACTGGGCATCTCTCTTCACTAAGCTTATCACAGTTGTAATTTACAGTGAATTGTGTGGCAGCTGATTTAAGGACTATCTCTCTGATTAAAATGAAGATTCCATGAAAACATCTATGTTTGCTTACCACAGTAATAACCCCAGTGAAGGACACACCTCCCAGTGCAAAGTACAGGCTGAATAAACATCTTTTGGTTAACTGAATGAATAAAATGAATGGAAGAAATGAAATAGAAACCTGGAGTAACACAAGTCAAATCAACAGGAAAAAGATAGGATTTCAAAATCTTTCAGCAAACTAAGAATCAAAAAAAAATTATCTCAGCATCAAGACAAAATCTGCCCAGTAGCCATGTTTCCAGAGCAAAAAGGAAATCGAGGCCTTAGAAGACTTGGGAGAGTTTTCTGTAAGCATGAAGGCAACACCAAAATGAAAATTTCTTTCTGTATAGTTTCCTAAGTCAAATAAGGTATAGCATCTGTTGCCACTTTTATCCGTTTTTATAAGTAAGCTATATTCAGTTATCCCTTTTGAAAGACACATTCTTTTTAGCTCTCCTTGGTTCCCAGAAGAATTTGAGATAAATTACTATTCCAAGGCTACCCTAAAGAATGCTTTCATCACTGATCTATATGCAAAGTATGGATTGCAAAATTAGAAAAAGTCCTAAATAGAGGTAACAACTGGGTAAGCAATGAGATGGGAAAGGTGAGGCTTGGGTGTAAAAAAGTACCATTTTATTAATCAATACAGAGAGTAGATATTATCTGCCTGAATAAATATATGCTAGCAACTTCTTTTACTTTTTATTGTTTGGTAGTGGAAAAATAATATGTAGAAGAGAAACTGTAAAGCCAATGGCTTTTTGACAAATCTGTTCATTCTATTTAAAAGCAATATAAGGTGAACCACACAGTAACAGGCAAGAGTCAAGCAAATCAAAGGTCAAATGTTTCACAAAACAAGAAAAAAAAACAAATTTATGTTGCTATGGTCACTCCTACTTTCAAAAAGAAGCAAAGAAAAAAAAACCCACAGGTTGTTTTTTAAAAGTTCAGTTTATCATTATCTATACTAATAATAGTTACAAACATGGAAGCCTGATACTTAGCTATTAAAATGCAGAGGCTACAGAAATCATGATCTGAACCGTCTCAGGGATAACTGACAGCCTCTGTACAGGCAAAGGAAGTCTAGCTCCTGGGTCACAGCCACTGGTCGGCTGAGGTAAAATAGGACCAGTTTGGGATGTGACACACCATTTCAGGGGTGATACTCAGAAATCGTGAGAGTGGACTACGAACACAAGGATCCTACCCTGGAAAAGACAGCCAGACACTTGAGTGAAAAAGAGAGACAAAAGCAGAGAGAACGACATAATACTGTTATCTTTTCCCATTTGGCTATAAAACGTTAGGTATGAGACACTGAGTACCACGATGTGTTTGTATAACTGCAACAGGTTTCAATGAGGTCAATAACAAGGAGTAAGCTACATAAAATTAAGTGTTAAATTTAGGTTAAACTCTCTTCAACCCAGATCTAATTTGAAGCTTTTTTCTTTTATGTTTTAGCATTAGAAAAGAATGGTTACTATTTTTTTTTGAGCCCACACATAATTTATTTTAGAAAAAGGAACATAGGAGAGAATACTGCTGCATGGAGAATAAGGATTCTGAAGCCAGATCCCAATGCTACCACGCTATCATCTGTGTGACCTTTAGACACTCACCAATCTCTTTGTGCCTCAGTTTCTTTCTATATAATGTCAAAAAAATCATATCTATTTCATAGATACAAGGATTAAGTGAGTTAATATTTATAAAAATAAAAATACCTGGAACATGGTATGCTTTTTATAAGTATCTGATAAATAACTAGTTTAGTTTAATTAACATAAGTAGATTTATAAAAGTTCATGTCATAAAACACATCAAAGAGTTTAAGTATATATTTTAAGAGGCCTAACCTTTCATACCTTCACAATAAATTCTATTAAAAGTGCCCATCTTTTACTGATTCAACTTTAAAAGGAATGGCAGCAAAAAAGTCACTTATTTAGTATTTACTTTGTACTGTAATACACACTTTGTGCTACCTAGCCCTTACAACAATCCTATAAATATTATTATCCCCACTGACAGGTGAGGAAACAGTTTCCAAGAGGTTAAATGGCTTGCCCCAAAACACAGCTAATCTCGTTAAAACTGGAATTGAAATCCAAGTCTTTCTGATTCCAGAGTCTGTCTTCTTAATCTCAAAATACTGTTTCTAAAACTAGCTTTGTCATCTACTTAGTTCCATGGTCTTTAAGTACTTAGCTTAAACATAAGTAGACTTTAAAGAGTTAGATCATCTTAATAAAAAGTAGGTTTCTAAATGGCAGGTGTTACAAAGCTTCTGATAGTACTTTTATATCTACCAACTACTTCCAAAATCAAAGTCAAAACTGATAAAATGATTGTGCTAAAAGTATCACAACATAAAGCTGAAAATGCTGGATACAATAATTTCAGAATATTACTTCTGAAAGGGTAGAAAGGAATTCTTTTATTTATTTTTTTTTTAATTTACTTTAATTGTATTTTATTGGGGGGGAAGGAGTAAGATGCTGAGACTTGGGATGTGGACATGTGTCCCTGCACAATAAATTTTGAATCCCCAAATGCCTGTGGACCCTCTATCACCACTTCTCGGTATGAAAAGCTAGTACGGCCCCCTTGCTTCAATATGATGCAGAAGTCACTGCCTTACAAGGCAGCAGGATAAGCAAGGCCTCCTGAGTGGTTTCTGCTAAATAACTGAGGAGGAGTCCTTTTGTCCTAGCTAGATATTAATTTAACTGGTGTCAATACAAAGCAAAAAGTTGAGACTTAAAATGTAAATATCTGAATCACATTTTTACATTAAATGGGTCGTTCATGAAAGTAAAATGTGCAAATAATTATAATGGGGACATTAAATATAATTGCCAATATTCCATTTCGGTTTAAAGGAAGTAGGAAGAGTAGGAGGAACAATGCAGAAGACAGTAAGCTTCCAGTATCCAGGGCATGGAACAGTCTCTGGTATTTTGGTGAATTATGGGGCAGCCACGTTTGGATTTACACTAGATCATCCTGGTTAACCACTTGATCAGGATGAAATAAGGTTTCTTAGTTAAATCTAATTTCCTAGTCTGTAAACTTATCTAGCCATGCGTGTACCAATGTTATAGGATTCTATCCCAGTGCCTCCAAAGTTAACCTTCAACAAATCTCCACTGCGGAAAAGTTATTAAATCTTCCAGACTTCCATATATTCTACCACAAAACCACAGTTAAATAATGATACTTGGGACAACACTAATTACTTTCCCTTTTGTGAATCCTCTTTAAAATGGCTCACAGTATAACCATTATGTAAGTATATCCCCTCAACTGGTCTGTGTGTTTGAATAGTTTGACCAAAACATACAGAAGTGTTAGAGAATTAAAGACATTACAAGTCACCAGGTGTAGGAAGTTCCCCAAAGAGGATTCTGCACAGAACCTGCCCAGTCTTGGTTACAGCACAGGCAAAACAGGTATTACAGGTTTCTAGTCTGAACTCTTTTCTACACTTCAAACCTCATCTCTGAATGTCAAAGATTCTATCACTACCAATTTAAAACTGATTAAAGATGTGGGTCAACTAAACAGTGTCCAAAGATCTATAAAAATGATGTCCAGGATGCTAACATAAAACATTCCTATGCAGAAATAAGGTTTTTCTGACCCAATGAAAAGAAACTAGGGTTGAACAAAATAAAATGGGGCACTCATTTCCTCTGTTTCTAATTAAAACAACCAATGTTTGTTTGGGGGGCCTGGGTGGCTCAGTGAGCTGAGCATCCAACTCTTGATTTCAGCTCAGGCTGTGATCCCATGGTTTTGGGATCAAGCCCCATGTCAGGAGGGAGCGTGAGGTCTGCTTAAGATTTTCTCTATCCCCTCTCCCTCATGAAAAAAAAAAAAAAAAGATTTTCTCTCTCCCTCCCTCCTGCCCTTCTCCCCTGCTGGTATAGTCTCTCTCTCTCTTTTTCTCTAAAACAAAAAACAAAACACAAAAGAAAGCAACGTATGCAAAGCATCAGGCATGGACCATAACGCACAGATGTAAGCTTGACTTAAATAGTGTGATATGGTTTAAGTTCTTTACAAAGCAACTTACAGTATACTAAACAAGAAAACCAAAGCTCCCATGATACTTCTCAGAGAAGAGCCATCTGTGAGAACATCATCATCTCCCCATCAAGAGAAGAATTTTCAGCAATTCCAAAATCGTAACTTTTAAGGTGTTCTGCACAATCTGACGTGGGACGTGAGTCCCAAAGACTGGAATATTCATGGAAGACAGAGCAAGGTGGTATGGGCTGGGGTTTGTTTTTTTTTGAGGGTTGGGGATGGTTGGTGGTTGTTATTGAAAAGTAGAGGAGTGCTGCAGTGGAGAGAAGGGAGAATGTGTTTACTTGGGAATACTTCAACTCACCTGACATCCACAGGTAAAAACATAAGAATGGGTTTGAAGGTGGAGAGAAAGATAGCTGGAGATAAAAAGTGACGAGGTACTGATAGCGGCTAAGGATTGCCGTAAGAAAACAAGATCACTCCGCACTCAGGGAGAGAGAGCGTATCAAGAAGAAAGACATATGAAGGACGTGAGCAACGATGCCACCAGTATTTAAGGTTGACTGACTGTACTCAGAGAAGCATAAAGAAATCCAAATTAGAACTATGCTCATACAGGCAACTAAGGGGATTTTAAGCAGTGGGAAGTGACATAGGGGAAGAAAGATAATATAGCAGCTACTTTGAAAAGACCAAAGAATCTAGCTACTGAAAACAATGAGAGAAGAGGTGGAAGAAATATCAAAAATGGAACCAAGAGATGCCTTTTCAGAAAGGCAGAGGCTTGAGCAAGTTTTCTGATGTGAAGAAATCAAACAAAAGGGAAAAGGGGTGATCATTTTAAGCAACATTCTACGGTGATTTGGGGTGGCTGGGGGACCAACAGCAGACGTGGAAGAAGAGTTTCTCTTGGAAGAAAAAATAGTCACTCCTTTAAAACAGGGAGAAAAGGAGTACCTGGGTGGCCAGTCAGTTAAGGGTCTGATTCTTGAAATCAGCTCAGGTCATGATCATTCTGGTCATGAGATTGAGTCCTGAGTGGGGCTCCACGCTGAGCTTGGAGCTGCTTAAAATTCTCTCTCCTTCTCTCTCTGCCCCTCCTCCACTCACATGCACTGGCATGCTCTCTCAAATAAAGAAATAAAACAGAATGGAAATAATATCAGGATAAAACTGTATCTCCTTTCAAGTGGTGAAAGAAAAAAGTTGGAGAAAGTTTTTATCAGGCAGCCTCACTTTTTCCAGAACAGGGCTGGTCGGTAACCTCTGCAGAGGTGATTAGAGACCACTTCAGGGTCACTGGGTATTCCTGGGGACCCAGATAAGACTTAGAAATTGGAGAGTTTTAATGGCCCCAAAGGCAGAGTTATTTTATTTTTCCCAAGAGAGAAGAACAGATAGGCGCGTAGATCACAATGAAAAACTTGGGAGTAGAAAACATGAGTAAGAAGTCAACAGCAGTTTTCCAGAGGACACTGAAACTCACTAGCAAACCCCAGCAGATATAACATTTCCAGGCACAGAGCCTCCACCTCAGACAGTATAGCGGAAAGGTCAAAGAAAGTGGGTTCAAATTATGGGACCTGGTTAAGTAGCTATGATGTCAGTCAAACTGCTTTTTCTTTTTTTCATTTTCTCACTTGCTCACAAAGGTTTGGGGGGATTGTAAAACCTACCTTTATAATGTTATTCTGAGTTTTAAAGGAGGTAATATATGAAAAGACCCAGCATTGTTTCTGACACTTCATAGGCACTAAATAAATACTAAGGTTTTTTTCCCCTGTACAATATGAGGATATTAGACCAGACGTAGAGTCCCATCCCACTGCACAATTATTTCTAGATTTGTGGCCACATCTCATACTCTTTGAATTTTGTGAGTTACTTTTCATCACCAACACCAAAACTAATAATGATACCATCTTATATTTGTAAGGTGCTTTGCAGTTTTAAAAGTGTTTACTTTCAGTTACCTCATTCATTAGTCCTGACAACAACTCTCTGAGGTAGACAGATAGTTAACTGCCATCAATTTGTGTACAGGAAACTTGAGAGACAGGGAGATTAAATGACTTGTCCCTAGATCAATTCACTGCTCATTTAGTTATCTTTGTTCTATAAAATTGCTGAAGTTCATTAAAAAGAAAGATAACCTGTCCTTGTATAGAAAATAGGCTCCCTCTGCTTTTATTTTTATAAAGCTAACTTACTTCTGATTTCATTTACATCCTATTTTGCGCTGTGCTTTGATTTGCCAGTCATTTCACATGTCTTTCTAAAAAGGCACAAGTTAAATGCTACCCATAAATAGGAGAAAATCTCTCTAAAATCAAATATAGTATATAAAAGTACCTCAGTTGGTGCTTGCTAACCCCCGCATTTCTAAGATTTCCCCTGCTTTCTATATGTACACGTATAATTCATTTCATTAAAGAGGGACTCTAATTTTTAGATGAAAATGGCCACTAATTTGCTTTATCCCCTCCATGAAAGTAGGAATGGAGGAATCAGGGGGAGAATACAGGGGTCTTGGGATGGAATTCAGGAAATCCATTGTTAGATGGAAGAGAAATTATTCTCTATCTTCACATATCTCTAACTGAAATTTAGCATTTTCTTCAATTATGAATGCAGAGAAGTCACACTTATATTAGCAGCACTTCTCATTTTTATCACCAATAGAATTCAGATATTTTCTATCATACTACAGTCATTGCAGATATCTTCAAATATCATTTACACATCACCACTTCAAAACTGCCAGTTATTAAACTCACTTCTAGACTTTATGTGTAAATAAAGAAGTAGATATTACCATATCACAAATCTGTTTTAAAATTACCATCTCTATATTTCAATTTAATTGGCCTGCTTTGCAATCATAAATACGTGTGTGAATAACATAAATAAAAACAGGTTAAGAACCTCTGTTTCAAAGAATGGTTAAGACCTTGCTGAGGTGCCTGGGTGGTTTAGTCAGCTGAGTGTCTGACTTCGGCTCATGGTTGGTGAGTTCAAGTCCCCTACCAGGCATAGTGCTGTCAGTGCAGAGCCCATTTCAGATCCTCTGTCCTGTCTCCCCGCCCTCCCCCTACCCCCCAGTGTCCCTCCCCTGCTCATGCTGCCTCTCTCAAAAATAAAAAATAAAATAAATAAAATTAAAAAAGACCCTGCAGAGCTAGCATCTTGGTCCTCTACTTCAAGAGATTTCCTCTTCCTCAATTTTGCCTTCCTTCCTCCCTTCTTCTATCCTGCCTGGTTTCAAGTACAAGGATCTCAGAAAGAAAGGTTTCTGGGAGAGTAAAACAGGTAAAATGTATGGCTAAGTCTGCATCCCTTTTCCTATCTCTACTCAGATACGGGCACAATGATTATTATTTATATATTCTAAATTCATTTTCTCTCCCAAACTCTGAGGTGTCCTCTTTGCTCCTTAAGCCCTTACACTCAGTATCAGTGATAAAATGCCTGGGGTAGTCAGAGTACCCTTATGAAATAAGCTTTTCTACAACCTATAACCTATGTGGCTTGTAAAACTAATGAAACACAGTCTACTGAAAAAAGAGAAGATAGCCAGGATGAGGTGACAGTCACTGGGGAAGGGAGGTGGACCAAAGAAAGAGTCTTCATTCCTCATCTTCCTAGCAACTAGAAGGGAGGAATAAGTAAAGCACGTACACACATATTCACACCCGTAGAAACCACCACATGGGCTGTGAAATTGCTTCTGGGAAAGTAGAAGAGGTGAGACTGAGTCCCTGCTGGAAGTGAGCCAAAGAGAAAAGATGCACTGGCTGAGAGAGAGAACAGTGAAAATGGAGGGCATGTTGGTTAGTTCTGAGTAGTCAGCCAAACACCTAGGTCAAGACTATGAGCTCTTCTCCCCAGCTTCCACACACCCAGGACAAAACTTCCAATATAGTATTTACATTACCAGAGGTGCCATGGCCACAGGAGCCATCTGTGGAAGCTGAGAAGAGAGGTCTCCGTCACATTTGCTTAAAAAGTGAAGGGGAAAGCAAAAAAATGCTTACGAGATGACAATAGAGGGATATATCTGTCCAAAGAAATACTGCAAATGAATTTACACCTTCCAGTACCATCAATGCTGTACATCATGAGCTGGTAGTTTGAGGACAGATCTACTTCCACGATACTGTTTCTGTGGAAAAATGTACTACAAGTTCTAAACAAATGATTTATGATAAAGTCTGAGCACGACTCCTGATGGAGAATTACTTTTATTACCCTCCAAAGTACCAAATAACAAATGTAACAGAAAATGAAAAAGTAAAAGTTTAAGAAAGGATGAAAACATTGAGACGGTGGTAAATATCCTTAAAACATGATACTGTGATAGTCTACACAAACTTTATAGTAGATTACACTTTAAATTGTGACAAACTAGGATATACATAGCTTAAGTCAAGTTTGAATTCAGTGTATTAATTTAACAATTTTTTAAAAATACACACAAATGGTGTGTTTAAAAAAAAAACTATGGCATTCCCTAATAAAAACATTTTTTATGTTTACTTATTTTCTAAGTCACTTATTTTGAAAGAAAGAGAGAGAGAGAAAACCCACGAGTGGGGGAGGGGCGGGGAGAGCAAGTCCCAAGCAGGCTCTACACTGTCACCATGAAGCCCAACATGGGGCTGGAACTCACAAACTGTAAGATCATGACCTGAGCCAAAACCAAGAGCCAGATGCTTACCCGATTGAACCACCCAGGAGCCCCAAAATATTTTTCAAGTAAAGCCTTCTTTTCCTTTGTCATTAATAAAACACATTCAAAACAATTAGCCAGAAAAATCAATACAAGGAGTAGTATTTACATGATATAAAAGCTAAAGCAAAAATTTCGTAGTTATAAACCACAGAAAAATAAAACCATTTTTCTGGTCTCAAGTTTATTAGTAAAAATTAGTTTAGAAAAAAACATTTTGTTATTCTAGCAATTAATGTTCACATAAGAATACTCCCACTGCTCCCTGAAAATACTAGGATGAAATGACACATTAAAACTATAAACACTTAAAGAAAATGAAAAAGCCTGTTGCATTTTTCCAAAGGAATTGTGAATGTTGACCCTTCTAACTAAATTGTAACTTGTCTCATTACACTGTCTAGTTTTTACATCCTCTATAATTTGAAGTATTATTTCATCACTATCCTAATATAATACTTGGAATAAAATTTCTACCTGAATTTATCATAAGGTCCACAGTCTTACAAGATGAAATGTTCAAGTGCTTAGTTCTTTAGCGAAAGTCACAAAGCAATCTGACAAGGAATATATTAATAACCTAAAACCGAATGGCTAGACTAGAAAGTGCATACAGAAACTTACTTTTAATTTTGGTTCCTTTAAATATTGAAACATTACAGGAAAAAACTGTCTTCAAGGAAATAAGCTAAAGGGATGAATTATGTCCAGCAACTCCATGTTTTAAAAAAATGGATTTTACCTATAAATAACCTATTTTCTTTGCCTACTTGCCTCAATAGAAAACATTTTCCCCAGAAGTGTTCAATAGAATACCCTTACATGAAAGAAGGGTTAAAATTAAGTATAAACAGAATAATATAATAAACTAGTGGCCACCATTTTAAAATCACCTAACAAAATGCTGACAGGAAAACAAAAACCAGGGTGTGCCTGGAACACAGTAGGAACTCAGCATTTGTTGAATAAAGGAATTTAATGTTGAGAACTTTTCAGTGAGGATAAAATGAAAGTTGGAATATCAACTTGTTCCTCTCAAATTACTTAAGTATATGTTCTGTAATAAGAAAAAACATTAAACTAAGGCAAATGGAAAATAATTACATTTTATATTAAACTTGTACCTTGACATATATACAAAGCAATAAACCTAATTATGAACTTCCTGCCTTTTCCCCAAAATGATTGCATCATAGTACATTTGCTTTTCAGAAGTTAAATGATTTCTGATTCACATTAGATGACTAATAAGTTTTTTTTGGCCATTCACTTAAATGAGTGTATGCACAAATCTATATTATGGGAACAAAAGTAAGACTACTTTATGGTCCCAGAAAAATCTACTCATTCTGTTTTGAAAACGGGTATCTAATTTGAATAATTGAGATTTTATTTCTTTCCTTTGCCCTGAAGGAAAGAACATTCTTAGTTCCCGTTTTGTAGCTGGCACCCATATACTCAATCTTGGTTAATTTCCAAAAGCACATATGTTATATAGTAAATCCTCTTTCAATGCCAAAAAGTTTTTGCTCCTAGAAACTGTTTTACTGGCATATTCTCTACATATCAGTATCTCAATACCTGCTAATCTCGGAGAAGCAAGAGTGGCCACGTACTTTAGAAAGTAAAGGCTCCATTTTAAATCTATAAAAGGTTGAATTATTACTTTTGGCAAGAAGGTCCTATCTGTAAAATTTGAGAGTTTAAAATAGGAGCTCTCGATCTATTCAGATTGTGCATAGGAGAATCAGTGACACAGGGAGGCTGACTGTATGTTTTAATATGTAGCTAACTATTAAACCTATTAGCTCTTAGTAGATAAAGGATTTTCTTACAAATGAGGTAACACCCCAGTCTTTAAAAAGACACAGAAACATACTTTAGCCAATTCAGATGGAAGTTTTCTAACATTCATTGAAGTGTTTTTTCCAATTAAAAAAAAAGTCATCAACTCAAAATGAGCTATGAGAGAACTTGCTTTTTCTTCTTTTAAACAAATGGAGATAAAGCCAAAGACTGAAGAAAATATTCCACAAAAATATTTAAGTTTTCCTACTCTCTTCTTTAGGGAATGTTCTGAACACTTCTAATATAAATATTAATATATCCCTGCTATGAAGGGAGTTGAATTTCTAAAAACTTAAGTTTAAAAAAAAGTTCAAAAAACCTTGAGTACCAGATATTTCATAAGACTAGCGTTTCTATAATAAAACCTTTGATTTAAATGAAAACAAAAGCTTTTCTTTCTTTCATAAGTGTGCACTATTATTACTATTATTACTATTGATTTTATTTAGTATTTTAGTATTTGGTTAGCAAAAAAAATTACTTCTTAGAACAGTGTTCTAAAGCTTTTGTGTTCCCCATTCCCCTTCAAATTAAGGTTTAATTTTAAAATGTCAAGTTTAAAATTCATACTCACTGACCTATTAATTCTATAAATGTGAACCTATCTGAAGAATATGCTCTAAGGAATGTTCAAGGGTGGTTTTTTATAGAATTAAATAATTTTTAACAAAATGGATCAGAAAAACTAACCACTCAAAGTAGGAAACCGATGAACGTATTATGATATATGGCTACACAATATGTAGTAGTCATCCTAAGTGGTCACCCAGGGTTGGGTAAAGAAGGGAGTGAAGAGGTAGGGAAGAGAGTCGAGGAACTTTTCAGTCCTTATGCTCTTCATACTTTTTTAAATTTTCTGGGCAAACTATGAAAGGGCAGATAGATTATATATGACCACAACTACATGAAAATGAGTAATGATGAAATTGTGGGTAAATCTATTTCAAAAAATATTTTACTCTTATGGGTATATCATTGTTTTAACTGAAAAAGCTAAGGCAATTTTTCTAAGCCTAAATGCACAGTCTGCTTCTTTTGAAATCCAGATTTTAAGTAAAGAAATAAAGAATAAAATTGAATGCACAGCTGTTTGCTTCTAGGAATACACACAGGCAGAAATAAACAGAGGGAGGCTAATGTCTGTGAGATTGGGCTAACTACTTCATTCCCAGCTGTGTTTTAATTTGTATTACTAAACAGTAACAAACCCCCTTTTCTGATCGTCAGAAGCTAAGAATTTCCATTTGTACCCAGAAAAAGTTAAAGGCACACTAGAAAATACTTGGAATGTTAGATTCAGTAATTTATTATCTGGTCTATGTTCTAATTTGTACAACATCAGTTGGATTATACAATTGTTAACTCTAGTTTAATGCCATTTAAAATCAGAGATGCCTGATCACTTACAAATGGCTTAAAATATAAGAAAGATAGGTAAGTTAAAAACCATACCCTATTTTCCGTGGTAAGGTAATTAGGTCAGTAATAAAGCAAGCCAATATAGACTGAGGTCAGTTTATGCCACTGGATCATAACTACAAATAGTCTGTTCTCTACCCTTCAAAAACTTTACAAGAACTCTTTAACAGCCACAGAAACAAGCCAAGCAGGGCTATGTTCAGATGGAAGTGAGGCAATACTATGGAAGATGAATGCTTTATTATTATAGCTACTTTACACACTACTTTTGGGTTTGTTTCCTCACAGAGAACTGTAAAGTCAATGGAAGCCCATAACCTTTAAGAAATCAAGAGGGGGGCATTCAAAAATTTACCAAAAACCAGATATTCTATAAACTATCAATTTTTTACAGCCATCAGCGTAAGATGACTATCTTTACATAAAACATCAACTACCTTAATAAAGATGCTGGCTGTAAGAAAATACATGAATTTCCAGCTTAATCCTAGCTTCAATAGCTGCATTAGCTGAAATGGTTAGAAATTATTATTTTTTTTAATGTTTTTATTATTGAGAGACAGAGAGAGACAGAGCATGAGCAGGGAAGGGGGGAAGACATATGAGAGGAGGGGGAAGACATATGAGAGAGAGGGGGGAAGACACAGAATCTGAAAGAGGCTTCAGGCTCTGAGTTGTCAGTACAGAGCCCAAAGCAGGGCTCGAACTCACAAACTGAAATTATGACCTGAGCCAAAGCCCGACGCTTAATTGAGCCACCTAGGCGTCCTATTGTTTTTTTATTTTTAATGCTGGTCATAAAGACACAATACTGGTTACTTAAAATGATTAATTAATTCCATAGTTGATTACTACTCCTATCTTCTATTACCTCTTTCTGAATTGGTAAATTTTAAATAATCTGATCCTCTATTATTTATACTGTAGGTGAAAATCTTACTATAAATTTACCAAAATTTACTTCAACCGCTAAAAGATCTCTTTGGGTAGGATGCAGACCCACAACTGCCAACCTACCCCAAGTCTGAAACCCAGTTCTGCCACTTCTCTAAGGCTTAGGTTCTTCACTTGTAAACAGAGGAAAGCTTACATAGTGGCAGGTACAGAAGTGCTCATGGTCTATATGGTGCATGCAGTAAGTGATGTAATGCACATAAAATTCTTAGCTGAGTGTCTGGAACATAGTTTCATGCTCCAGAAACAGCAGACATTAAATGAAACAAGTAGACAAAAACTTAAAAATAACAAATAAAAGTAGTTTCTAATTCAAATAATTGTCTTCTCAAAATCTTAAAAAAAAAACAGCCCTACTATTATCCTGCAATTTGTTAGCCCCTAGTGTATAGCATTCTATCTAGCAAATAATAGACTGTATAAATGTTTTTACATTACTAAATAATGACTATCAAAATCAATTTTGAAGTTGTAAGAAAAACGGTTTGTAGCTCTTGCCTCTTTCATCTTTACAGCCCACTGACAGATTATATAACATACTCAGTTCATTTCATCTTTTCTCATTCGATTAAAAAATAAATTTATTGAAATTTCTCAGACTCTTTTTTTAAAGTTCATTTATTTTGAGACAGTGAGCAAGCAGAAAAAGGGCAGAGAGAGAGGAAGAGAAAGAATCCCAAGCAGGCTCTGCACTCTCAGCACAGACCCCAATGTGGGACTTGATCTCATGAACTGTGTGAGATCATGACCTGAGCCGAAATCAAGAATCAGGTGCCCCAAATTTTTTAAACTTTTGATTTGTAATTTTAAACTCATTGCAAAGGGGTTTGTGTCTGGACTATAACATACACAAGCGTAAGGGCCAGGTCTGTCTGGTTCACTACTATTTTACAAAAGACTTTCAATAATTTAACATATATTAGGGGCTCAAATGTTTGAATAAATACATTAATTTTTTCATGTTCTATAAAAAGAGGGAAAAAAACCTTAATTCCTAACCAGACTTCATACCAAACAAATGCATAAAAAGACAATAATAAAAAGATTACTGCTGGTTAGCTGTAGTTTAATAAGAAAAGCATGGCTTGGTATATATCAATTACATCTCAATAAAACTAGAGAAAACAAAAGGAAGTGACAAGTAAAATAAGCTGATTATTACAGTAAGGGACCAACAGTCAGCAGTGTTACCACTTTGGATGCCAGAAATATTTATTTTAAATGGAATACTGATTTTTTTGTGTGCTTTTTTACTAAAACATAAAATTCGGTGTCATATATAATTTTACCACTAAACCTAAGAAACGCCACACAACCAACTTTCTACACTGCTCTATTAAAAAAATCTCCCAATTACTTCCTCTTCTGTTCAGCGGAAGTTGTAATGGGTGGCTTGGTTCTAGTCCCTAAGGGGGGGTAGGGAGGGAGGGGAGAACCAAAGCAAGAAAGTGCTCCTAGATAGGAGCTTAGATAAGCTTTTTGATTCCTCTGCCAATTAAAGCACACACTCCAAGGGAAGCCCCTGCAATACTAATTTTGTGAGATAATAACTGATACAGGAAGCTTCAAAAAGGAAGACTGTAAAATGGAAACTACTTTCTAATACAAATATTGTCTCAAAAAGCAAACAAAAACAACACGTAGCAATGATAATAATTACCTACTCTGTACACATGGGTCTATCTATGTAAACTTAAAAAGGGCCATTCATTCAATGCACACTTTTCAGGAATGTCTCTGAAGGTAAACAAGATGGTCAATCAGAGATGAGTTATTTTCAGAGAGCCATGTGATCTCAGTTTCTCATGCTCACTTTCACAGAAGCCAGAATTTGTTACTGTTTTTTTCCTATGTGTTTGATTCACTATGAAGATTATAAGAAAGTAATTCTTTCTCTCATAGAATCTTGTCACCTAACTGAAGGCCTTTGCAATCCTGAATGCACAAATTCGAGATAGATTAATATTATATGCCCAAGATTGTGATTCACATCTTTAAACTGTTACCTTCTTTTGTAGAAGAAAATATATTCCATTTGATTCTAAGTAAGTCACATTTAAAGTCCTGATATAGATGATTCCGAAGCTTATTTGAAAATCTATAGATCTTATTCAAAACTGTTCCAGATGAGGAAGATGTCCGACTAAAGGCTAACAGAGTAACACACAAACAGGACCTGAAGAAAAACCAAGGTTTAGGGACTTCATAGGAAAGACCTGCTTTCTTCTGTCCCTGCCAAGGCCTCTCTTACTAGATAGAGTTGGGTTCAATATTCAGAAGCATCTAATAAAAGCGTTTTTATTTAATCTCATGATCAAAACAAGTTTGGGATTGTTGGGATTTCCTTCTTGCCAGGAAATATAGCTGATATTATAAAAACACACCTCAGTTACTTTATACAGAGCTTATGAGGTCTTCCCAGTATGTGACAATGAGCCTTCAGATAAAGCTAAGAGTTCAGACATATATCTTTAAATAATCTATTTAAAGATAGGCAACTGAAGGAAATTGTCAGTGCCACTCTATTCCACCTACACACCCCCAGTAGAATTCCTTCCTTCTTTCCTGACTCTTCCTTACTGTTTCTCATCGCCTTGCTTCATCTTCCTTCCTAAGCCTCAGTCCTGCCTCTATAAACCCAGAGTAAGTTTAGCCCAATACTGACACTGAAAGAGGGTTCTCACTTTTTCTTTTTTTTTAATTTTAAAGAGAGAGTGTGAGCAGAGGAGAGGGGCAGAAGGAACGAGAATCTTCAGCAGGCTCTATGCTCGGTGCAGAGTCCAATGCAGGGCTCAATCTCAGGGTCCTTGGATTGTGACCTGAGCCAAAATCAGGAGTCGGACACTCAAGAGACTGGGGCCACCCAGCACCCCAGAAGTTTCTCACTTTTATCTGGCGTTAAGTTAACATCAGAGCAAAGCCTACGATTTCTCTGTACTCACAAGGTACAGACCTTAATTACAGAAGGCACTCAGTGTTAGCTGAGATATTGATAAAAAAGGACATTTTATTTTAAGTCACTAGAAAGCTAATATAAATATCAGATTATTAGTAAGAGATTCTAGTTAAGTTTAAAAAACCCATGAATCATTCTGCTCCCGTCGATGAATACAAACAACAAAACAGCAAAAAGCATTTAACCAGCATATTTAACTATGCCAACTAGACAAAAGAACAGTCACTAATCTTCCTTGAAATCACTTCTTCCAAAATTATCAAGACCTTTTAGCAGGCATTTCCTCTAATAACTTCTTACTGAATTTGTGGTACATACTGAAATCTATGTCTCTTATAAGTCAACTACTAAGGTGAAAATTTATCTACTGCTATCTAAATATCTGAGGTCTATAAAACATAAAAGACTATAGATTACCTTCAGCTAGCTGAAGCTGACAGCTAGCTCAGAGCCTGGAGCCTGTCTTCAGATTCTGTGTCTCCCTCTCTCTGACCCTCCCCTGCTCACACTGTCTCCGTCTCTCAAAAGTAAAAAAAAAAAAAAAAAAAAAAATTTAAAACAACAAAAAAAGAGATATACAAAAGATGCTCTTTTTTTTTTTTAACAATAAAGGAGTAGAAGAGTTATAGTAGGCAAGTACTAGATAAAAGAAGGCTGAATGCTATATTAAAATCAGACAAAATAGGCAAGGCCTTGAGTATAAAGGAAGATCAAAGTCCCTTCCTAATGATAAAATGCTAAATTCATTTTGACATATTCTGCACTTAGTAAAATATATCAATTCTATGCTTATATCCATCTTCTAACATAATTTCAAAAATTAAAGGGGGCCTCCACGTGGCTCAGTCAGTTAAGCATCCAACTTCAGCTCAAGTCATGATCTCACAGTTCGTGAGTTCAAGCCCTGCACCGGGAGTCTGGAGCCTGCTTCAGATTCTGGGTCTCCTTATCTCGTGGTCCCTCCTCTGCTCATGCTCTCTCAAAAATAAACAAATATTTTTAAAAAATTGTTTTTAATTTAAAAAAAAGAACTTTATAGACAAAGTGAAAAGTCACCATAACAGCAAAAAATTATGTAACTCCCCCCAATTATAACAATACCTTCCTCAGTAATGAATGCCAATCTCATGTAAACTCTCAGAACAAAAAAAGTAGAATATCCTCCAATTCATGTTTTGGGGCAAGAATAACCTTGATATTAAAGGCAGACAACAGTACAAAAGAAAGAAATTACATGGCAATTTCACTTATTGTCATAAATGTCAAAGTCCTAAACAAAATATCAACAAACCCAGTAAAGCAATGTATAAAATAGAAAGGACATCATGACCAAGTTAGGTTTATTCCAAGAATACAAGGTTGGTTTACCATTAACAAGTGTATTACATAATTCACAGCAATCTACTGAATCAGCAAACTTCGAAAGTCATTTCAAAAACTAGAAAATTAAAAAAACAAATTTCAATGGATGCAGAAAATATATTCAATAAAATTCAATACTCACTCATTCATTATATTAAAGTTCTTACCAACGTAGGAGTAGCAGAGAATTTTCTTAACTTGAAGGGGACACCTTCCAAAAACCTTCATTAAATATCATTCTTACTTAGTATTGGTAAAGTCAGAAGCAGTTATTTTTAAGTCAGAAAGGCAGGTGCTTCTATTTATCACTGTGCTAGAAGTACTAGCCAGCAATACAAAGAAATACAGGAACTAATATGGAAAAAAATAAAAAGGACCGGAAAGGGGGAGGAAAAACCCTATCATAACCTATAGAAGACTACTAATAATTACACTAAAATTAAGAATTATGTTTATCAAAAGAGCCCTTAAAGAAAATTAAGGCAAGTTACAAACCTGGAGAGTAGATTTGCAACCGTAAGGAAAGATGCCAAGTAAAACAGACAATATATAAATATATATCACAGAAGAAGAAATACAAATACACAATAAACCTAATAAAAGATGCTAAATTTTTTTAATCTGGAAAATCCAAAGTAAAAGCCACAGTAAGAAAATATCTAACACCAGATTGTCAAAAAGGTACAAGCCAGACAATACTAAGTGCTGACAAAGATATGAAGCAAGAAGAAAAAAACTCATATACTGCTGGAGGAAGCTTAATAGTACAACCACTTCAGAAAATAAATATATTCAAAAGTTGAAATGCACATACCTTGTAACCTCAATTATACTTATATATTCTAGAAAAACTCTTGCAAATGTATATGAGGAGACACACAATAATGTTCACATAATAGCCATAAAATAGGAAACAAATGTCCACTAATGGAAAATGGTTAACCTGTAGTATAATCATACAGTGAAATACTACAGTCGTCAAAATAAACCACATCAACTTTGATTGTACCTCCTCAAAACCTGTGTTTAACAAAATTAACAAATCACACAGGAGTAACTTCACCATTGTAAAGTTAAAAAAAAAAAGTAACAGGGGAAGCTAAACCATGTGTTATTATACATGGACTCAGACATACGTGGTAAAATTGAAGCAAAACGTGAGAATGTTATAAACACACTCAGGATAGTGGTTGTCTGTGAGGTGGGGCCACAGAAGTCACAGGGATGGGATTGAGGAGGGGAAAGAGGGGCTTCACAGATCCAAGACATGATCTATATCTAAAGCTGAGTATCATGTGCATTAAGTATTGTGTGTATATTGTCTGACAAATGTTCTATTAATTTGGCATGTATTAAATTTTTTGTAATGAAACATATGCTCAAAAAAGGCTTACAAATTCTTAGCATCAGATAGAAGTAGCAGTAAAATAAATAATTAATTGTAGTTAGACGATTGCTAACTGCACAAAACAAACTAGATGAGCCAACAGTTAAATTCTACGGATTTTAACTTGCCTTGCTTCTTTCAATGGAATAAATCTGACCAAAGTGTTAAAGACAACAAAGTAATTACTATTAATTATTCTTCAGATTAAACAGTCCCTACTTATGAGCTTATAATCAAATACCTTTCCTAAAATTATTTCCTGGTGGTTCCAGGAATTTATAAAATCTTCCACTGTTGTCATTCCTACTCTGTTTTCTATTAGGTAACTTTGCGGTTTCAAGATTATGAAATTTTGCTCTGGTTCACCACACAATTTGAACTTCCAAAGTGACTAACAGCAAAAAGAAGAGATTAAATATTTACATTTAGAACATCTACTTCTTCTAATACCAATACAAAAAACTCGATGACTAAAAAATAAAAAATACTAATTTGAAAATCCTGATCTTTGGATTTTAGTAGATAAACAGTACTACATAAACTAATTAAATCACTGTCCTCTAGTATTTGTATATATCATTAATGTTTCATGTTTCTAAACATTTTACATTTGAAAAATGTCATTTCTTATTTAAGAAGATATTTAAGACATTCTGAAAAACCTACAACGGAAAGACTAAAACTGTTTAATTTATGTCTGCTTATTATGTAAGCTCATAAGAGTTCAAAATATGTCTATCCCGTTCACAGGGGCAGAGGGCAAAAATTCCTGGGCTGACCATCACCCTTGGCCAAATGAAAAATGGTTTCTGTTCATTAGTCCCAGGGTCACTTTTGTCAGACTCTCCTGACACTAGATCCATCGAGCCCCTTGAAGCACAGATTCATACCATCGCCATTCCCTTCTCAATCCATCCCCTTACCCAGCATTCACCCTACAAGGCTTTGTTCTTCCTGTCCCTGACCTAGTCTCCATTCTATCTTTATTTTGTAAACTAAACTACCTATGGAAGTGGTGCTCCCTAATTAGTAAACTTCCCTGTACCCTCACCTCTTCTCAAAGCATTACCCCAATATCCTGGCTGTCAAGGACTTCCCCCTGAGGACATCAGCTGTACGGCTGCCCACTCTCTAACAGCGGCTATTTAGTTCCTACCCCTCAAGGTCCTTCAACCACCTGAGCCATTCATTCATGCCCATGCATGCCCATAACCTGGCACAGTGATCACACGGCATCAACATAGCCCCTACCTTCCCAGTACACATTTGACTACTTTCCCTCTGTGGATTCTCTGGTCTTGAGGGAATCTCTATTCCAGCCCATCAGTCTTACTCCACCTCCTTCCTTCCCAGCCTGAAGTCCAATGGTCTAACATTTTAATAAATTTATCACCCTAAATTCTCCTGCTCATCTGCTTTCCATTGCATTCATGAAAAACCCTCTGTGGCTCCAACTATTCATTTTCTCTGAGCTCTCACTGCCTCCCTCACTGGCTCTCATGAGCCTCCCTCAGGACTGCATAAATACTTAATGAGTGTCTGAGTGTCTACAATGTACCAGAGACAGAGCATCTAACACTGTTCAACAAATGGGGCACTTGGGTGGCTCAGTCAGTTGAGTGTCCGACTTCGAGTCAAGTCATAATCTCATGGTTCATGAGTCTGAGCCCCACATTGGGCTTGCTGCTGTCAGTGCAGAGTCCACTCGGATCCTCTGCTCTCCGCCCCCACCCCGCTCACACTCTCTCTCTCAAAAGAAGTAATAAACATTAAGAAAAACCCAACACTGTTCACCAAATATTTACTGAGCATCTCCTAGTAAGAGAAAGGCACTGTGTTAAACTCTGAGAATTCAGTAGTGAACAGGTCAGAAGAGTTACTGCTCTTAGGAAGCTTACATGCTAGTGGGGGAAGGCAAACCACAAAAAACGTCAATAACAAGAACTTGAGCCAGTGCTATGTGCCATGAGGAAAACAGCATGTTAACAGGACAGCGCGTGCCTGATCAATCAGTTTTAAGTATGGGCAGGATAGGGGAAGGAAGGAAGGTCTGTATTTGAAAGAAACACACTGAACCTATAGTATCTTCTCCACCACAACCCTCCACGACAAAAGCACCAGGGCCCATTCTGAACCTTAAACAGACATAGCCCAAGTGAGACTACCAAACCAACTAAACAATATCAAAAGTGGAGGAGGGGGGAAGTAACCCTACTTTACAGGAGCTAGGAGCTAACAGATTTAATAAAGAAGAGAATCTCACACACATCCATTTAATTTTCTATATAATCAAAGGAGTACATGATCAGCAGTGTGGCCATGATCAAGTGTAATCCCTTAGTTAAGACTGAGGAACCATAAACTTCAGCTGAGTTCCATAATTTTTGACATGTGTGCTATATGCATTACCAAAATGTTCCGATTCTCCACCTCCCACCCTCCCCCACCCCCATATCTACAACCTTGCCATGTGAATTTCTAATTCCTCCCTCAAAAGATGGGAGTCTGTTTCTCCACTCCTTGAATCTGAGCTAGCCTTGCGACTTTCTTTGGCCAACAGAAAGCAGTGGAAGTGATGTTCTTCCAGTACTGAGCCTAGGCCTTAAGAAACCTGGAACGCTTCTGCTTGCTCACCTGGAATTTACCTTCACCACAAGAGCAATCCTGGGCAAGGCTCCTGGAGGATGAGAGATCATGTGAAAGACCGTCCAGTCATTCCCACCATCCCAGATAATGGCCATCCTAGACCAGCCAAGATCAGCAACTCTCCTACCTGACCCACAGCTAATCTTAGACAGGAGCAAACCCAACAGAAACTAGATGAACTGCCCAGCCAACACAGGGATGGGTGCAAAATAACATACAGTTACTGTTTTAAGCCACTGAATTTTTAAATGGTTTGCTATATAGCAATAACTGATAACAGGAAGATTAATTAAACACTATCTATTTGATTCAATCTATTTCATTTCTATTTTCATGCTTTTGAGGAATTAAAGCCAAAAATGATGAAATATTTTAATTTTTGGGTTTTCTGCAATGAGGCTTTAAAAGCAGGCCAGGCAAGAGCTGTTCTACACAAAAAGGATTTAAAACCTCATCAAAGGATTTTACTTCTCCTACCAATAATACTGCTTGTTCTCAGTTACAGTTTTTGGGGGTTTTATTTTTACTTAAGGGGGGGAGGTTGCAGCTCCCCTGAGAAAGGAATAGCAGCCGAACTGAAAATCAGTCATATTAGAATAGCAGGGCTGACTTGAGATTGTAAATTTCTAGATTATTAGGTAAAGGTTCAAAATGACCTAAAAGTCCTCAGTAAAAAATAATAATAATAGTTAATTTCATTGTCCTTTTATCATACTATTCTAAAATACAGAAATTTCTCGGTGTGAAAGGTTTCTGAGCAATGCATCTATTATTTCAGTAAGGATTTCATTTCTCGTTTGCCTACTGTCTCTTACCCCCTCCAACTAAGTTTTAGAAAATAGATACAGTAAGTATACGTTCCACCCCCACCCCCTTTCCATTCATCTGGGTAAGCATAAAAGGTTTAGTGACCTGCACTGGATGAGGCCTGTCCTGCTTTCTACCCTGTGGGGTTGTTCTGAGAACCGAATGAGCGGCAGGGAGAGGAGAGGGTTTAGAAGGAATGTGACCTCTCTCGGCTCACTGCCCACAGTCCTCAGTCGCAGCCCACTCCAGCCACTCCTGGTCAGGCCTTGGCCTGTGCCAGCCAGCAGTGCGTGCCTGAGAACGCCTGTTTTCCAGCACCTGTGCTGAGCCTGAGTATTCATATCTTTTAAGTATTTCAAACCTATACATTTGCACAGTTGTGATCTCAATTTTTAAATTCCTTTTCACTAATGACAAGGGTTTCAGTTCTTCTCCATCCTCCATTCACCCTCTTCTATAGATAATTTATTCTACAGCTAAAGTCATTTTTTCAAAAAAATTTATAAAATATATTTTTTAAAAACAGTAACATCTACCTTCAAAATGCCTTCTCATAGTAACTCCTGGGCATACTATATTCTATATTGCCTTTAGCATTCTCTCCTTTTAATTCAGTTCCACTTGCCTATGTAGGAGTCCCTAATGTTATGATGCCTTAAATTCTTCATTACCCTGGAGAATAGACTGAAGCGAGGTCCTGCCTTTTTTATCTGCAGCCCTGCACAAGCGCTACTTTACTCTTTAAAGAAAGTCTTTCTTAGCGCCACCAGGCAATTCAGAAATAAATTGATTTCTAATTCCTAAATCACAGGGCTTTCTTAGGTAGAAAACAGCATTTTAAAAACTAAATAGAGAGGTGCCTGGGTAGCTCACTTGGTTAAGTGTCTGACTTCGGCTCAGGCCATGATCTCGTGGTTGATGAGTTAGAGCCCCACATCGGGTTCTCTGCTGTCAGCGCAAAGCCCACTTCAGATCTTTTCTCTGTGTCTCTCTGTCCCCACCCTCTCTCTCAAAAAATGAAGAAACATTTTAAAAAATTAAATTAAAAAAATGTAAATCACTGAATATATACTACACTATCACTAACACTTGCTATTGCACATAATAGTCACTAAGTGTCAGTTAAGTTCCTCCTTCAAGAGGTCTAAAATCTACATGGGATAGAGACTTAGAACAATGTTTCTAAACCACTATTAGTAGGCCTGATTCTTAAGTTGTTTTCCAGCATAAATGACATTTAATTCTTTTTTTACCCAATGTTATGAACTTGCAAAACAAATACTCATGTGAATTAAATTTTTAAAAATAAATAAATACACAGGTATTTCAAAAACTATACCATGTTTTACAGTTTTTAGAGTTTGTTTATATAAATTAACTCATAACACTGTTAGCCTATATAATAGGCAAGACAAGAAGAAACTGGTACATAAGAGAATTAAGACAGGTTCTCAAAGTCATACGGTTAATAGAAGCAGTAGAGCCAATGTCTGACCCACGGCTACTTTCTACTACTAGATTACTCAGTGCCCACAGAAATACAAATATTATGCACACTGTGGTACAGAGAGCGCACTACTCCCGGCATATCTAAATGGCTGACAAAGGGCCTAAATCACAGTTCTGAACTCATGGTTTTCTAGGTGGATGCACACAAGACTTTCCATTGGGCTGTGGGAAACCATATTTAGCACCCATACATACATGAATTTTCAAATCATGATAAAATAAGAAAAAGTAAGCTTTACTAATATGTAAGACATGAAATGACAGCAATTCACGTACATAATTTATAAATACATATATAATGGGGGAGTATAATCAAAAACTTTTTACCTGTAGGGTTACAAAAACAAAAATACTTTGGAGATCTCTACTAAGCTAACTAGGTCAGGCATCGAAAATACCAATCTATGACAGAACAGAAAAACAGAAAATACATGGAAGAGACAATTCACAGAAGACATTCAAACTGGCAACAAGTAGGAAAAAAGATGCCAAATAGAGTCAAAACCAAAACCAAGAACATGCAAATTCAAACAAGATACCGTTTCTGTCCATTGTCCATTGGATTAGCCAAAACTTAAGTCTGGGAATACCACGTGCTGGCAAGAATATGAGAGAGGATAACTCCAAACACTGCCTGGTTCAAGGATAAAATGGTAAAGATTTTTTGGAAGACAGCTGGACTAAGTTTAAACCACAAATATTAAAACCATTAATCTGAATGTGACTATCAAATGGTTCCAATAGGTGGCCCAACTCCAATTCCCAAACGAATTCAGGAATTGAATGCACTGTGATCTGGGGTTTTCTAATTCATTATGCAGTCCATTTTGGACAATGTGTCACTTTTTATCACTTTTCTATTCCTTTTTTTTGTGACTCCATGGTCTTAGTGAGAAAATAATGTTTTCATTAATCTTATAAATATGCATTTTAATAATTTCAATATTTTTAGATCCCATTTACCATGGATAGCAGGATTTTACTATATTTACCAGAAGCTAAAATAGACATATGGCCTAAGCCAGCAATGACACATCTAACATATATTTTCTAAAAATATTTGCAAATGACCACAAAGTTTATGTATGAGTATGTTTACTACACACTTTCAGAAATTGGAAAAAAAAATTTTTAACTTAAATGTCCAACAAAATGGGTATGGCTAAATAATCAAAGCAAATTTTGTAGCTACTGAAACTAACTTATAACTACTAATATGAAAAGACATAAGACATTAAATAAAAACTATACACAGCACAATCTCATTTTTTAGGTAAATCTCAATTTTGTTTACACACACACGCACATGAATGCAAAGAAAAGACAAGATAGTATGGAGTAACAGTATTTTTCCTGTAAGTCCCTCTTTGAATGCAATGTTTTCGTGCCTACTAAAAATACTGCCACTGATAATTACTGTTTAAATCACATGAGTTGTTCCAAAGGTCAAGTTGACAACTCAGTCAAGCACTTAAAACTCTCCCCACATAAATATACATGCAAATGTGAGACTACGAATATAATACACATGCATCGGTGAGACTATCACTGATATTTTATTCTACACCAACTGTATTAATTGTCAACATGAAACCAGGATGAACAAAAGTGTAAGACTCATTTGACTCAAATACTCAAATATTTTTAAACTATTTGGGCTTACATACAACTTCATGAATTGCTTTCATTTTTTAGGTCTGTGGCTTTATGATATATGTTCACAGACATTAAAGGATGTTAATGACAACCAGTATACCCACCTCCTCATTTAAGCCCTTACAAACATCACTAACCCATCACAATATGCTTTCCTACTGATCCAGAAGCTGGCCTCCAAGTTCCAGCTGAATACTCAATTATACCACAAAGAATAGGAATGACCTAGCTGAGCCCAGTCAACCCAAAGAAAGGGAAGAAACTGGAGCGCCTCGATGGCTCAGCCGGTTAAGCGTCTAACTTGGGCTCAGGTCATGATCTCACAGGTCATGAGTTAGAGCCCCACATCAGGCTCCGTGCTGACAGCTCAGAGCGTGGAACCTGCTTCGCATTCTGTGTCTGCCTCTCCCCTAGTCACACTGTCTGTTTCTCTCTCAAAAATAAATAAATGTAAAAAAATAAAAAAAGAAAAAGAAAAGGAAGAAACTATAAATCATTACTGTTTAAAGCCAAGATCTGGAGTAGTTGGTTATGTGACAACAAGTAACTGGAAGACTAATCCCTGTTCTAAACCATCTGTATCACTAACAACAATCCATGTAGACTGTCTATCAGTCACCTTTAAGCTTCACCAGTCCAATCAAGAGTGTTTTTTGCAGGTGTGGAGAAATGGGGGCACTTTCAAATACTCTCATATACTGCAGGAGAGAACATAAATGTATACAAATCTTCTAGAGAGCAATTTGGCAAAATGTTAAGGTACTGAACCTTTTAAAAAGGTCATATCCTTTCCAAATAACTCAACGTCTAGGAAATATACATGCATTATAAGAATGTTACATAGGACTTTCTCATAGCAAAACATAGAAAATATAGCCATCTAATAGAGAAATGTTTAAACAATTATATATTCACAAAAGAGAACATCATAGTTACTTAAAAATCTTCTAATGAATACATAACATAGGGACACACAGTATAACTAATGAAAATAATAGTATTCAACACAATATTATCAATAAGACCCAAAACTTAAAAAAATATATATGTATGCATATATACATTAACAAATTCTCTTGGCACAATAGGATTGGGTGATTATTTTCTCCACAATCTTTAGTTTTTTCCCAAATGTATTTATAACAAAATTATAAAACTTCTATGATCAGGGAAAAAAAACATTATAAAAAAAGGTTGGAAACGGGTGCCTGGGTGGCTCAGTCAGTTAAGCGGCACACTTCTGGAGTTTGAGCCCCGCGTCAGGCTCTATGCTAACAGCTCAGAGCCTGGAGCCTGCTTCAAAGTCTGTCTTCTTCTCTCTGCCCCTCCCCTGCTTGTGCACGCTCCCACACACACGTGCACTCTCTCTCAAAAATAATCATTAAAAAAAAAAAAACAGGTTGAGAGAAAAGCACACACATTAAAGACAGATTCTTACTTGACTTGGAATCATTCTCTGATAATTCTGTAGTGAATTATTTTTATTTTTTGAGAGAGTGCATGCATGTGAGCAAGGGAAGGGGGAGAGGGACAGAATCTTAAGTGGGCTCCACACCCAGCGCAGAGGGCTTCATCTCCTTACTGTGAGATCATGACCTGAGCCGAAATCAGATTTGGATGCCCAACCATTTGAGACACCCCCACACCCCTAGTGAATTATTTTAAATGGCATCATTATTACAATGCATCTATATTCTGGGATAGAACAATTTTTTCCAAAATAAACGTAGTACAGGGGTGCCTGGGTGACTCAGTCGGTTGAGCATCCAACATCAGCTTCAGTCATGACTGCACAGGTCATGGGTTGAGCCCCACACTGGTCTCTGTGCTGACGGTTCAGAGCCTGGGACCTGCTTCAGATTCTCAGTCTCCTTCTGCCCCTCTCTCACTCACGCTCTCTAATATAAATAAACATGAAAAATTAAAAAAAAAATAAATGTAGTACAAAAGATTAATTTTCAACAGATAAAAAAACTGACTAAATTTAACATGTTACTTTCCTTCCATCACTGTTTTGTACTATGACGCTGGGCAAGGAATTCATTTCAAGACTCTGCTATACTGTTCTACTTCACTGTGTTTTAAATTTTAGTTTGAACAGCTTTATAAATATTTAATAAAATGGATGCTATATGCACCTTCAACCAAGTTTAGCAAAAGCTGCTGGAATGAACTCAGTGTGAAGACTAAAACTATTTTTCATCTCAGAGGCGAATTCTTTTAAGACCATGCCTATCTAAAAAAATAATGTGTAAGAATCTCTTTTGGAAACGATAAGAAACAGGAGATATGTAGCAAGTTTTGGTAGCATTACTCAAGCACTGACACTATTTGGCAATTCATGTCAGAAGTGGCATCACTGGCCTACCACAGCAGGTGGCGTTTTGATCACACTGGGGGGTCCACTGCTACCTGTACTAAATCAAAGTTGATTTCCTCCATCTCCTTTGCTCAAGACAGCCAGTTTAGTATTGATTTCTAGTTTCTTCCTTAGAATTCAACACTTCCACTCCATTCTCCCAGGTCTAGGCCTGACCCATCCTGCTTAGTTTCTCAACTACGCACTCTGCAAGGTACTGTACAAAGCTTCCTTGAAGATCAGTGATACCATCACTTCTTGGAATTCGGCAGATGTTCAGGTTTGCCATCTCCCCGGCCCTGAGCACTTTGTACTATACTATAAGGGAGAAGCATCAGATCTCTGATCTTGTAGTCTTTCACACCCTTGTTTCCTCTGGTGAACTGGATCTTTCTCTCCAATCACATGGTTTCTGGAAGGCTTGCCAATAGTAATTTTGGCTACAGCCAAGGATACAAAATTGCTGAAGACCAGGGGGTCAGTCTTTGCTGTGATTCAAGGTGGTCAAAGTCCTATCCAAGATTTTTCTGAGTATGGAAAAGAAGCCTTACCTTTTGGACTTCCGATTAAATGGAAAGCTTTCTAAAGTGAAAAAAGGTAAGAGCCTTGAAGAATTCATTTGTATCACTCCTGGAATTAATGTGGAAAAACAGTTTTGTTTTGGCTTATACCGTTGGCTTTGGGTCACTGACATTTGCCACAATAAAAATTCTCACTGGGTGACAAGAAGCAGAAAAATGCCCTGGGATGTTCATATTTGGGTAAAAACTTTTTTTTTAGAGATCTGTAATAGGTCTTCATTTCAAACATCTAATTGCCTATTATGCACCAGATGCAGAAAACATAAAGATTATTATGACTTCAAAGAGTTGAGTGCTTCTGAAATTGCTGGCCACTTCAGAGAATAATTCCCAAATAGCTCAGAGGCTACTCCCAAGTGGCCACACAGTTCCCCAGCTGGCTCTAAAACTTCTATCATCTGTACTACATGAGCACTACTGTCTATTTCTCTCAGGTTTCTATAGGATCCACACATTTCACAGTGAATTAATGTTTGGTCTACGTCTGCTTTACCCATGCTATTCACAGCAGCAGATGTCAAGGTCTCCCTTGTGCTCCAGAAGCAACAGCAGTCTGATGGGAAAGTTTCTAAATGTAAATGTCATGGGCAGTTGTAAGGTCTGGATTTCAGCTGTCTCTTGAGAGAGAGAGAGGTCCCTGCATTCTCTTGGCATAGTCATGGATCAGGTCCGACAATCAGGTCTCTAAGCAGATCCTTTCTGCCTCATAAAGAATCCTACACCAGACCCGAGAAACAGATGATTTACTAATTCATATTGGATAGATAAATGTTACATGGAGAGAATATTTAAATTTCACAAGGAGGCAAATTTTGAGGTTTCTGAATAAACATGGAATTAAGTTGGCTGTTATCAAAACCCAGTCAATAGATATTTACTGAAGACCTACTATGAGAAAAGCTTAGGTTGATGGACTCAATAAACAGCAATGAACAAGACTGCTTTTCATGAATCTTACCTACCATACATACACAAAGCGAACAAGCAGGCATTAAACAAGCGTTGCCTTGATTCTAACATGTACTTTTTAAATATATTGTTTCTGAAGTAAGGACAGAGAGGCTTATTTAATATGGTCATGGCGCTCTCTTTTCCCCAGAAAAGCTGCTATTAAATTAACGGTAACTGATAATCAGGCAGCTTAAAAGAAACACAGTAATTACACAATTCAATATTTAAGCATAATCTTGTTAAATGCTAAGAAGGAAAAATAATAAGGAGAAGATCTGATGGGGAAGAGAACTTACTCTGGAGGGGCTGTTAGCTCTCCCAAATCTCCTCACGCAGTGGTCAGCGGGACTCTTTCAAAGGGCAAAGCCGGATCACGTGCCTCATCTACTCAGCAGCAGTGGTTCCACCTGCCTAAGTCACAGCCAATCACACCAACCAACGGGGCCCCAACAGTCCCGTTACTTCTCTATTTCAGCTCCTTTCTTCCCACATTCATTCTTCATCATTCCTCTCCGATGACCAGAACCTGCCCTATTTTTGTCTTACAGCACTTGCATATTATCACATAGTCTAAAATTTATCTATTTACTCATGCTTACTTCGTCTGACATTCTGCCCCCCGACCCCCATTCTGCTCCCCAGAAGGACAGTTTTCTGGTCTATTTTGTTTAATGATCACCTAAGGCACATTTAGGAGTTCAAAATGCGTTGAAGAGAATTGCAAGAAAGAATGTTATCTGTGAATAAGTGATCGGAAGGCCCTGTCACTGAGACTAAAATAATCATCAAAGCCAGTTGGTGAAGCCTTGCTCTCTATTTTATGATGGAGAGTAACTTCCTCCCACAGTTTTCCTCCTTTTATTCAAGTTGTATACCACACCAATCCACCCCAAATCTTCAGATACAGCAAAACTTTCATGGTACGGTCCAGTCTCAAGCCCAAGATGCTATTTAGTCTTCATTTTTCAGAGGATTTTGTGCTTTGTTCTGATCCACTCTGGGAATTTCACTGCTGAACTTTCAGAGGCAGGCTTATTTCTCCTATCTGTGAGGAACTCCTCTTCCAGTAACCCTCGTATTGGGCCAGGTCTGCTCCATATATCTGGTCAAAGCACCATGTACACTTCACAGAATGTATCACCATCTACAAGTATATATTTGGCCTTTCCCACAAAGCAACTGTATGCTCCTTACAAGCAAGGTCCATGTCTGTCCTTCACAAAGCCTATAGCATTTGGCACACAGTAAGTATTTGTTGAATGAATAACTGGATGGAGGACTATGACATTCCTGGCTTGGATTTACACATATACACAGTCTACTAGGTAGCTGGAATAGGATTTTGGGGGAAGAAAAGATTGTATTTCTTGTTTGTGAAGGAGAAATAGAAGATAATGTTGGGAACTCTTTGGGAAGGCCAGTTTTAGCCACCTAAAATACTACGTCCTATCGAGCAGCTCAAAGATGAAACCATGATTAACACTTCCACCAAGAGCTTTCCCCCCACCTCCTCCCTTATTCTGGTCAGGGGTACCAATCATTCTTGTAGCCACTCAGACACAAACGCTTTGAGTAGCTTCTGACCTCTTCCTCTGTCAACCTCCTAGATCAGCAGGAGTCCTAGAGCCTGTCAACTCCTCTTTAATATCTTTGATGGATGGCCTTCTTTCTTTCCATTCCTGCTACTACTAACTTGGTTCAAGCAACTAACTCACAGATGAATATAGCAACAGATCCAAAACTTGGTCTCCCTGATTCCAGGTTTGCCCCTTTCTAATCCATCTGCCTATATTAAATCTCCCTTAAAACCTTCACTTCGAGGGGGAAGGGGAAGGGGGGTGACGGTCATGGAGAGGGGCACTTGTGGGAAAGAGCACTGAGTGTTATATGGAAACCAACTTGGTAATAAACTATTTAATAAAAAAAGTTACATTACAGGAAAATAAGAAACTGAAAATTCAAAAAACCCCATGGATTCAGAAACCTTTTGCCTTGTTGGCTAGGGCATTTATTGTGAAATTACTCTAATTTTCACTGCTATTTGGCAGCAGATACACCTATGAGTAAGGAAGCTTTACGTCCTATTTTCTTTTTCCATCTTTGAATGGACAGCAATAAAAGACTCTGTATATTGGGGGGGTGAACCCTTCACTTCACACTGTTAATGCTATAACCAAAAAACGTCTGCTTGGCAAGCTAGAAAACAAAAACCTCAACCTGCCATTCGAAGACCAGACACGATATAGCTCCAAATAGTATCTTAGCATTTTCTTTTTTTTTTTAATTTTTTTTAATGTTTTATTTATTTTTGATACAGAGAGAGACAGAGCATGAGAGGGGGAGGGGCAGAGAGAGAAGGAGACCCAGAACTGGAAGCAGGCTCCAGGCTCTGAGCTAGCTGTCAGCACAGAGCCTGACGCGGGGCTCGAACCCACGAACGTGAGATCTGACCTGAGCCGAAGCCAGAGGCTTAACCTACTGAGCCACCCAGGCGCCTCGTATCTTAGCATTTTCTAACGTTAATTAACATCACTTAGCAGCATGGTAGTTATCACTAGACATCACACACATTATACATGGTCCCCACCCCCATGAATTTACCCTACGAGTCCTTTACATCAACCCCTCTGAATTCCATCCTCACCCTCAGGTCTGTATGTAACTTTTCACATTTGACCCAATTTATACATATCTATTATAGAAAAATTAAAAAGTCACAGGAGAGATGCATTTATCAACAAATGCTAAGAAACACTTTATCACAAACAGATCAAGGTGGCTATAACAGGGATGTATACATCTGGTCAGTCTCCAGGGCCTCTAATTCTCACTCTTCTAACTAACTTTATATTTTTCTACTCTTCATCTCTTGCCCCTTCCTAAAGATATACCAGACCTTTGAGAATAAGAAAAAACAAAGAAATTTACCCACATTAAGGGAACCCAAAAAAGTTCTCAAAATGCAACTATCTGAGTTGTGAGGAAGCCTCTTAATTGGTCCTAATTAACTCCTTCACAGTCTGGAAGCCACGTCACCAACGCTGACACAACTTTTAGAGACTGACTGGGTGCGAGGCATTAACTACCCACAGAAACTATAAAGACAAGCTGAGCAGGCCTGGTCCCGGCAGTGGGCATGGGGCTAAAAAGGAGAATGGATTCCACAACAAAATTCACAAAGACTGGAAGTCTGGTGTCCCACTCTGGAAACTCTAAATGCATTTCATCATTGAAACTTTCCTAATTGTGGAAACAGAATACTCTACTTTTCCCAATTTAAGATGATACAATTTTAATTTTTTTTAAATGTCTATTTTGAGAGACAGCGAGCACTCACACAAGTGGGGGGGGCAGAGAGAGAGAAAGAAAGAAAGAAAAAGAAAGAGAAAGAGAGAGAGAGGAGAGAGAGAGACAGAGAGAGAAAGAGAGAAGCCCAAGCAGGCTTTATGATGTCAGCACAGGGCCCAATGCAGGGCTCGATACCATGACTGTGAGATTACGACTTGAGCCAAAATCAATAGTCAGAGTTCAGCCAACTGAGCACCCAGGTATCCCAGGAGATATTATTTTTTAATTACAGGTTTCTTCCATCTGAAGTTTCAGTGTCTGTTCTACTGCTAAAGTATAGGCCCCAGGAAGGCAGGGTCTCCCCCCTGTGTTACAGAACACCCGAAACAGTGCCCAGCATTTACTAAGAGCTCCCGAGTGAATGTAAATGAATGACCAAATTGCAAGACCCTGTTAATATAATACTAGTCACGGGTTTTTAGGAGGTTAAACAAACTTTTATTTGTAGGTTGGCCTACCAACCTAACTACTCTACTTGTTTTCATGAAATAATACCTCTAGCCCCAGCAACCTACTTATGGAGAAATACATATTATAGGGTCTATTATACTGTTGAGTATTTTTACGTATCGAAGGGCTTTAGCCCAGAGATCTTAATTTGAATGCTAGTGACTAGTAGTGAGGCTATGTGACCTACAATGTGCCTTTAACCTCTTTAAGCTTCAGTTTCATCATCTGAAAAAAAAAAGGGAAAGAGAACAATAAAAGGCCATTGTGGAGATTAAATTCATCTAACGATATGCTGAAGGACTTAGCACTAAATAAGTTCATATTTTCCTCACCATCTCCCTTTTTCAACCCACTGCCTGTTTTTTCCATAGTTCATAGTTGTGTTGTACCTAATGGATTGGTGTAAACTGCTTCATACACTTAAGAATCACATATTATAATCCAAAACTCTCTGTTATGGATATGAAATATATAATGCCCATAACTGTTCTGAAGCATTATATTGCTATATCCAATCATATTATAGTATTAATATACCCAACAAGTTTAAATATCAAATACTTAGTAATATATTCTAAGATTCTTGGTGGCAGTTATGTTACACCCTACCTTTGTTCACAGATGAAACTGTGATCATCTATGAAGAGACACGGTCTCTCCCTCTCACTCGCAACCTTGAATGGCTATGTCAAACTAGAATTCCCTTCATTGCAGGTTAGTCTGAAATTCTAAGCACATATTAGAACCAGCCATTGCAGATACTGAAATGAAACTTCATTAGCCAAAAATCAAACACTGTTCCATTTGCATATCTAAGAAAAAGTTCAATTTTTAGAACTTAAAATTTTAAGTCAAGAAAAAAAAAACCAATTTGAAAATACAACCTTACAAAATTTACATACTACTTTATTACCCTGCACAGACTTTTTATGATCCCCAATTTTACCACATAAGACAATGACCTTTAAATACTCAGAACAAAGTTTTTCACTATTCAGAGAGCATTGTTTTAAGATTTATTTGGCACTTGAAGTTAACCATCTTAAAGCTTTGAAGCACAAAGGAATAGTCAATGACACATCCATTTTAAGCTGCCGTGACCTGTCATTAGAGAGTCATTAAGCAGTATTTTCAAGGAGTAAGCAGAAAGCTTTATAACTTTCAAATATATAAGATTATTTTCTGTACTTCATCAACTAAGTTATTTGGATATCTAAAGCTGCACTTCATAAATTACAAAATTTACTGATAATTTTCTGCATTCTTCCTAAAGATAAATAAAATGAATTAAGTGTTAAAAAGCAATATGGAAACTCAATAATCAAATTCAAACACTGTATATATGTATTTATTATACATATGTAATAATTTCGAAGCTATCTAGCTTAAGGTATGCAGAAAAAACACTTTTCTCAGAAAAAAATTATCTTCATGATAATTTTCAAGCACTAACTTTTTTTCGCCAAATGGATTTAAAATAAAATATGTTCTCTATATTATATATCCTTTTATCTAACTGTAAACTTCCATTAAAGAACCAATTTCAAAAGTTATATAAAGTTAACTGATGACCCAATTCAAATCTATACAACTCTTAATGCTGATCAGGTCCTTCGTTGACATTAGCACCATTAATTGTTATCATGCAGCTCTCCAGGGTAGATATGTACACAAAGCACAAAACGCAGCAACAGAAAGAAAATATACACCACTCTGGCACTACACACTTCACACTCATCTACACAAAGTTTAAGGAAGAGTCTAAAATAGTTGGCATGATAGGAAAACTAAGTAGCTTTCTAGAATTCTCATATCATCTCTTCTTGGCCCTTTGAGTTCATCATTTTGTAGACAACTGCAAATTCCCAAAGTATCATAAAATCCAAAGAATTTTAAAAAATGGGATGGAATTTAGAAGTTGCAATTTCTAGGGGCGCCTGGGTGGCTCAGTCGGTTAAGCGTCCGACTTTGGCTCAGGTCAGATCTCACATTCGTGGGTTTGAGCCCCGCATCAGGCTCTGTGCTGACAGCTCAGAGCCTGGAGCCTGCTTCTGGTTCTGTGTCTCCTTCTCTCTCTGCCCCTCCCCCTTTCATGCTCTATCTCTCTCTGTATCTAAAATAAATAAAACATTAAAAAAAAATTTTTTTTTTAAGTTGCATTTTCTAGCCTGCCATAAAGGCATGAAAACTAAACTTGAAGTCTTCAAGAAGGTCCAGACATACCCTGGCTTTTACAACTGACCCCCACTCCAGTCTTCTTTCCCCTTACCATCCCTAAAGATGTCACTACCAAAGTATTATTCAGAAATGAATTATTTTTGGCAATGTGCCATTTTGAGCAACCAGTAACATTTGGTTCTGAAGAGAAATAATCTGAGAGTCAAATTTCCCTTACTTGGGTAGAAACAACTCAAGTACTTTAGGTCTTTCTTCTTGCTAAGGGAGCCTCCAGGAACACTTGATTAGGAATAGCAAGAGGGTCAAGTTGTCTTTGATTGACCTGTCTTCCCTCTTCCCATGAACAAAACCATGAGAACAAAAACCACCCTGTTCACTATATTGCATCCTTTCTTATAATTTGATCAATAACCTCCTTTCTTCATCTAAGAAAGAACCAATGAGAAATATATCCACCAACATTCATCACACTTTGCTACTTCAGAGTCCTATCCTTTCTTCTCTGAACATTCTAAATATAGTTCACATTCCTGCTGTTTCTCATCTTGCTGTCTCTGCAGACTGTAAGTTCCAAAGGCATGTTTCTGTTGTTTTATTAGGTGGTGTGACAATGGAAACAGTAATTCTTCTGACTACTCCCATGATTAAAACGAGATTTAGACATGACAATATATGTGAAAGCACTTGGTGAATTGCAAAATTTATGATAAAAGTAATGCCCCATCATGTGAAAATGATAAAGTATCCCTAATTGCTCATAAGACAAGTAAGCAAAAATTACGGCCTACATTAGTGATTTAACTATCTTAAATTAGTCTGATACATCTAGAAAGGGAAAATAGTAGCACCTAACATTCAGCAAATCATGTATTTGTCAATGATCATTTTACTTCAAAGAAGTTTAACAAGTGATATATTTCTATAACATGCTCAACTTTAGAACAAATTATTTTCATAGTATAAATTTATTACTACTTTGTGACACAATTATTGGTGGTCTGTTAATACCACATGATTAAAATCCACTAGTTTAAAAAGGTCTTCAGAATTAAAGTAAAATTATTACAGCTTTATTAATATTATCCTCATTTTCCTGAGAAACTTATTTGGGCATGACACTCTAATAAAATTCTAATTTGTTTAAGTCAACATAAAAGAAAAGCTAATCACAATGGCTAGTAGAACCAAAAAAAAAAAAATTCATTCTAACAGCTCAGTTCTGGATTAAAACATATTCAGCCCACACAGAATAACATTTTGTGCTGTTGAATAAATGTTCATCTAAGAATGTACATATTCACAGAAATTAAAATATTGAGAATTACACTGTTACTCCTATTCTTGTTAGATCAGCTAGACTTAATGTACAGTAAAAATATATTGGATAAAAATAAATGAACTCCATCAAAAAAAAAACTTTCTTCAGAAATATCAATGCTACACCAAAAAAAAGAAGCATACTTTTCACGGCAATACAAACTCACTTTAATTCAGGATGAATACAGTCACTAGAAAAATACTTGGGAACTCTGCACTTATGCCTTTATTTTACAGACCACCTAATAATGTATAGTACAATCTCTAAATAAAAGATGTGATAAAAAAAATATCCAGAAAAGAACCGTATCATGAAATCCTCCATTCCTATAACTTACTTCTGCTTTCTCTATTTCTAAATTCAAATGCAAGTATTCCTAATACCTATAAATATCCCTTGACATTTACATAAACATCATTCTGAAAAATTTTTAAACCATACAAGTTAATCATAATTTAACAGAAATATAGTGTGATCTTAAAAATATTGCTTAGTAGGGGCGATGGGTGGCTCAATTGGTTACGTGTCCGACTTCAGCTCAGGTCATGATCTCACAGTTTGCGAGTTAGAGCCCTGCATTGGGTTCTGTGCTGACAGCTCAGAGCCTGGAGCCTGCTCCAGATTCTGGGTCTCCCTCTCTGCCCCTCCCTTGCTCACATTCTGTCTCTCTGTCTCTCTTTCTGTCTCTGTCTCTCTCTCTCTCTCTCTCTCAAAAATAAACATTTAAAAAATCTTTTTTTTTAAATATCACTTAGTAAAATACCTTACCGGGCCCAATGAAATAAAGATGACTTTAGCTAGGTATCTATTATGATTAATAAACTCTTGACATCTCAACCAACTCTTATATTTTAAGCATTTTCCTTCCAGCCCCAGTTCCTTAAAATTAAACTAAAAAATGTAAAACAACAAAAGCAAGCTCTTCAGAAAACAATTTCTACTTTAAAATGAAGATAAAAACCACCTTTATTTTCCCCCTGGGGAGTAAAAACCCTTCCTACATACTGTTGACCTCAAGCACTGTATTTGTCCCCAAGTCCTACCACCTGAACACTAAATAGAAATTAGCTCAATGTTCTACAGAATTAAAAATTAGGACTGACTGGTTATCTCTCCTTTTTAAGTTCTAGTAAAAGCCTTTTACTGAATCACAAACAACCATAAAACATATATATTTTTAAATCCCCAATATATTTAAATAAACAAATATATCGGGGTTTATATTTGGAGGCAAATTACAATGCTCCAACAGACCTTGTGAAATAATCAGAATTTATTTGTTTTTACTTTCAGCTCTGTCATTGTTCATCCTACTGTGACCTAGCCTCACATCACTTTTGCTTCTTATTAACACCTCTGGTCAAAATACACGTGGAAAAAATTCACTTTACAAGAAAAAAAGCGCAACATGCTAAAGACAAAATATTATAATGTTCTATCACCCAGGAATTTATACAGAAGCACCGAAAATGTACTTTTGGCCATAAATGATCTGATTTCCAAATGAATAAATGTTTAGGCAAGTAACATAAGAAAATTGAGTGTTATCTTTTCTCTCAAATTTACAACACTATAAAGGATAAAGTATTACATGATAGACCTTAAAAAAATCATGACCATATCTAGAGATAAAACTATTCAATTGAAGATTAATTGTAACATTTAAATTACTAAGGAAAAAAAATCACAATTAAAAAACTCACTTTATATAGTATCTTGCACCTTCAAAAGTATATGCTTCTTCCCAGCCAGTAGGCAAATCTAAAAAACATACATTTCGCAATTAGTATTACTTCAGTGGGATAGCAAAATAATTTCCAATCTATTCTAATTATTCCTTTTCATGATCAGCTATTTTCATTTATTAAGAGCCTTAAAAAAATCCTGGAAGGTAACAACACCCATAGTTAACACAGTATCATTTTTGGCACACCAGGAAACTATGAACAATATTAGAGATTATCTTACGTGATTAAACACTTTAATGATCAAAGTGAAAAGGAACTACTCTTTGGCATCCAAAAAAAGCAAGGAAAGCCTTCTAATCCTATATAAAATACTCATGATGGTTGGCCAACAACAACAACAACAAAAAAAAAACCTCTGCATAAAGGGCAACACCTGCTTCTTCTCACTGTGTCTATTTAAGACCGTACCTTTCAGCTACATAACTAAATCCATCCAGAAAGTGTCACTGATGAGAAAGAAGTTCCTAAGTACTTCATTAGGGGGAAAGAACTCTGATATCGTATATTTAGTACACGTGTGTTTCTACAGACTTGACTTTAAGGATGTGAAATTTCAAGTAATAAACCTGGGAACAATTCAGGTGAATGATGGTAATTTTATGTGCCACACATTACAAATGACAAGTGGCTTGGATTTAACCATAATCTCTCTGAAATAAAAACCAATGATGTGTGTACAAAACCACGCAATCAAAGCAAAGTAAACCAAACCAGAAAAGAAATCATGATTGTGTCTTAGAAATTAATGTGAAGTCACATAAAAGAATAAAATTTTTCTGTAGAGCAAATATCAAATCTGTGCAGAAAATTAAGATACAAATTCATATTACACATAACCAAAATAAGCACGAAATAATTCCACAAGATGATTAGGCTAAATAATTAGACCATATTGTCTTTTGTGAAATAAATGTATTATCCATATCGCAAAGAGGCTGATAGTAGGTATGCAAAGCACTTAAAGATATATTGAAGTCAAAGACTGCAGCAGGCAGTTAAGAAATGTGACCGTGTATTAGTCAGAAATGCCTTAAAAGTGTAACCTCATCATGCTTGCTACACCAGCTTTCCCTTTCCTCCTCCACCTTTTTGCAAATTTGGGTATTAGTCACTTAACTCCAGAATTTAAGAGAAAAGGCAGGCTTATTCAATATCGTGGCAACTCTAAGGGACTCCCAGGAGCTGAGTCGGAGAGAAAGTATCCCACAGGGCAGCTCTAAAGCACTGCTGAAGCTGGCCTCACCTTCGACCCTAACAATTCTCAAGCCTTTCCAATTACCAGAAACAGAGGCCAGTACGAGAACACATGTTACGTTTCAAAGACAAACAAGTTTCACGAATGTAAACAAAGAATGACAAAAGAAAGCCAGACCAGCACTGAAGCTACAATCAACCTCTCTCCAGCTCAACTCATATTTAGCATTCAAACAAGCCAGCAGAGGCACGGGAGAGATCCCCATCCAAGTCGACCCTCTCCGATTAGGGCACAAATGCCCAAACGCGGGACAGCCCCCAGCACGCCCACCGCCTCCTGGCGGTTGGTGCAACCTCCGGGCGGCTGCCGGGGACTCTGAATCTCGCCGGCCAGCAGCCGCAGCTGGAAATGCCGCCTCCGGCTCCGGCTGCTGCTCCGGTGGCAGGAGGAAACGCGCCAAGCGTTTCCTGAGCCATTCACTGTCACACAGGATCGCAGCACCGCCAAACTCCTCTCCTCCTCCTCAATCAGTCACCTACCCACAAGTCCCACCTAGGAGGAGGAGGAAGCCGCACGACTGGAGGCAGCGGTCCGACGAGCAGGGAGAGGATGTGGATACCATTATCCCGGCGGACGAGTGCCAGGGTCCCGGGCTGCAGGGAGGGGAGGGGGGAAGGACTTCCTAAAGGTTGAAAGGGGGTGAGATCAGGGGACTGGGGTGGTGGTGGGAGGATTCAGGAGTGGCTGCGGGAGGAAAAACTCAGGATCCCAGATTTCCTGGGAGAGGGGACTCGGCCTCCCGGGGCGGGGTGTCCAGGTTGGGATGGGCGAGAGGGCCCCAGGAAGAGGGCGCCGTCTCCAAGTGGCAATGAAAGGCTGAGAGAGAAGCGTCCAGAGACTCGAGAGAACTCCCGCGGCTGGGCCCCCGTCGGCCCCTCTACCTGCGGCCGCCCCCCACCCCCGCCCCGCTGGCCTCCGCCCTACCTCGCCGCCTCCCGGGGACGGCGGTTGGGGGCAGGTTGCGGGGAGGCGGGCGGCCGGGGCTCTGCCGCCTCCTCCCGGCGGAGCCCAACTCCGCTCGGGCCCGGCCGGGCTCAGCGTTACCTGTGCTCTGCCGCCGGTGTCCGGTGACCACGGCCTCGCCGGTGACGGGGTGCAGCCAGGTGGTGCTCTTGGCCTCCTCGCTGCAGGGATGAGAGAAGGGGCAGAAACCGAGCGTGAGTGGGGGCGCCGGAGGGGCCGAGGGGTCTGAAGAGGCACAGACCCGGCTCCCTCTTCCCCTCCCGCCAGCCTCCCGCACCCTCCGGGGCCGCGCGCCGTCCCCTGCTCTTTACTTGATGAAGAAGACTCGGCCGCCCCTGGTGATCCCGTAAGTCCAGGACCGGGGCAGGGAGCAGATCCACTCCAGGTTCAGATCCGCCGCCATGTCTGATCCCCAGCCGCCGCCGCCGCCTTCTCTTGCTGCCGCCGCGGCTGCCGAAGGAGGAGGGAGCGAGCGAAGGGAGCGCGGAG